>NW_020221938.1:0-10899 GCF_003070985.1 Temnothorax curvispinosus
AAATTATGTACTTTATAGCACTCTCCGGGAAATTCTACCCCTACTTTGTATGTACAATTCTTTGAGATATGATCATTCGGAACCGGTTTCCAAAAAAATCGGTAACGAAAAATTATGTACTTTATAGCACTCTCCGGGAAATTCTACCCCTACTTTTTATGTACAATTCTTTGAGATATGATCATTCGGAACCGGTTTCCAAAAAAATCGGTAACAAAAAATAGTACACTTTATAGCATTCTCCGGGAAATTCTACCCCTACTTCATGTATAATTCTTTGAGATTTAATCAATTATGTCCCGAAAAATTAAAAAAACCGGTTTCCAAAAAGATCGGTAACAAAAACTGTACACATTATGGCGCTCGCCGTAAAATTCTACCCCTACTTCATATACAATTCTTTCAGATTCGGTCAATTAATTCCCGACAAATTGGAAAAATTTCTATTACCGGCTTCCAAAAAGATCGGTAACGAAAAATTATACACTTTATAGCACTCTCCGGAAAATTCCACCCCTGTTTCATACGTAATTCTTTGAGATTCGGTTAATTATTTCAGGAAAAATTGAAAGAATTAAAAAAATCGGTTTCCAGAAAATCGGTAGCAATAAACTATACACTTTATGGCACTCCCCGGGAAATTCTACCCCTGTTTCATGTACTCGTGGTAAAAATTCGGTCCACTAACGAATGAGTAGTTCGCGGACAGACGGACAGACGGACGGACGGACGGACGGACGGACGGACAGACAAACAGTCGCGTTTTATATAATAGTAATGATAATATAACAATGTAACCAATACATGTTTACATTAATACATCAATTACTTATCATTTTTACGATAAATAACTGACTTTAAAAATTTTTTACAACATACAAAATATCTTGCTTTATACATTTTTTAATATTTCTGTAGTTCTAATAACTGCGAGATTGTGTTAAAATAATTTTAATGTCATATTTTATGATGATTGTACAAGTGTTCACAGCGCATTTTAATTAAATCTATAACATACAAATTTCAGATCTATATATTTTTCATTTTATGTACACGAATTTTGAACATTGCATGATTCTCTTAAGTATTTACGCGTCAATCTCCGACAATCTCTGTTTTTAATGTATGACATAGAAGTTGAAAATATAAGGATTTAAGGAAAATTAAGGACATGAGACTTTTAAATATCTCTTATAAGTTTACCTAGCAAACTCATAAGATTAAGCACATATTTCAAAAACTAGTTCTTTATAGAAGCTTATTATTTTAGAAATATATTATTAGTATTTTTTTAAATATAATATACAAGTTATAAAAGTTTGATCTTATGTTTACTCCATTTATCCTCCTTTTTGTTATATTATATTAAAATGTTCTAGTAATTATATTCTTTTTGCTGTAATATAATTATATGCATATAAAATATTGTTATTGTTGTGAAAAATAAAGTTTGCGTGCGTCAATAAATAAAAAGTTAAATAGTTGGACGATAACGTTGATAATTCATGTTCTGTTAATGCGTAAAACAATGTCTATTTCACATAAAAAGATGTCTATATTAGAATAAATGTTATACTATTATGCCATTTTTTTTAAATAAACACAATTAATCAAACGTAAGATTTACAAAAGTAATGTAAACAGAGTGAATCTGTAATGTCGCAATTTTATCACCAAAAACACTATAATAATTAATTATTTCTATTGTGTCACGATAACTAATGTATGAAAGAAACTCATTAACATTTAAAATTAACATTTACATGTTTTATATTTGATAATAAAAATTTCATTTGTCATCCAATGTATATCCAATGTAGGGGCGAAGTCGGCCCTATTTTTTCGGTGCCGATTTTTAACAACAAAAGAAATCATTTTAGTAAAATATAATATATTATTGTAAAGAGTGAACCCTTGGCTACAAAATTTATATAGGCATTTTTGGTCTACATCGCTTTGTTCAACCGGTATAGAGTAAAAACGACAAAGGTGCAAAAATCAAAAAGTCAAAATTCCCGGGGCGGAGTTGTTACACCCCCCGGACGGCATCCAAATGTGCTATATCATTATTATTCTTTCTCAGCCAGTCGGCCAACGTAGAGCTCGGGACGCCAAATTCTTTTACGGCTATTTTTATCTTAATATTATCTTTCTTTACTGGAAGAACTGCCTTCTTAAGCTGCTCCTTGTCGACGGCAGCCGTTTTGCGATGGTACGTGCGTACCATTTTCCTGCAGTTGAGAAATACAATGACGCATTTGAAACGGAAAATAGAGTGAAACCACTGGGATGAGTCCGCTCCGGTGGTCACGACTTTGCCCCGAACACAAGTTTTAGGTTTGGTCGCTTATAAAATAATAAAAATCAATGAAAATAAAAAAACTGCACTGGATTCGTGTTCAGCATGCATTACTCTTTAGAATCACTTACTTTGAGATTCGGAGAGACAATAATACTTAAGATACTACAAACTTTCGACGCGGAAGAAATTTTACTTTTGACCTGCGAAAACACGTTTGCTTCGATAAGAATCACAACATGGCACGTAACCTCACTAAACTCCGTTATTCACGTGGGCACCATAAGCCGCGTTTATAGTATTAATGGCGAGTTGAACACAACATACAAATTTTGAGATAATTGCAAAAACGACTCCGCCCCGGGGCCGACTTCGCCCCGGTCTCCTCTAATATTAAACATTTCATTCATAATTCATATTTCGAGGTAAAATTAAAAAAAAATTTTATTTCTAATTTTAGACATCAAATAAATTATAGATATAATGGATATATAGAAATAATGGATAAATAATATATGAACATTATAATAGTTATATGGATATTATAATAATTATACAAGGCGATCAGCGATCATTCATTGAGATTTTCTCTAGAATAAAGGTAGGAGAAAAATTCAGAAATAATTTGAATGGTTCAATACTATAACTTCAAGTATCGAGTATATGTATGTACAAGCAGGGGAGATCGGGGCTAGAAGTTACACATATTAGTTGTCACAAAGCTTATATTTCATTTAATAGATTGAGTGGCATATTTTTCTCTATGGTGTGGGTTGAACCTCATGTTAATCGTGTGTACGAAATAGCTCGTTGCATAAACATTGTATGTAATATTTACGAGCTCTTTTTAAAAATTTGACGTAGTAAGTAAATTTTTTTTGGTAAATATTTACCTTTACACAGCCCCCGCCAATGACTTTGACCTTGACATATGTTGTCAAGGTCACCCTCCTGAGTAATCTTCAGAAGGTTTTAGCCGTCGCTCGTTTTTTATTAAAAAATTATTCACAAAAAAAGTTTGGAAAATATACGAATGTTATTTTTTATGTAACATGACTTTGTTGTTTTAGTAAACTCTTGATAAGGACACAAACCTAGTGTCGAAACGTCGAATTAATGTAATACTACGATATTAAACGTCAATTAATTACTCTTGTTAATTTTCACTGGCGAAGAAAAGAAGTTTATATTTAATCATATGTAACGTTACGTAAGATCGCATTTCGTAAGAAATCAAGTTACATAATGATACATATATAATTACATTTTTCATCTGTTTTGTCAAGTTTGTAATCTTGTTGTTAGCCATTCTGTTAAATTCTATGCCTATATAATATAATTAAATAAAAACTTATTATTGTGTGTGTAATGATGACCTAATTTCGACATGTTATCAATAGATATGTTATTCGTTTTTGGAATTATAACATGTTACAGTTATCAAATTTGTTATGACTATTATATGAACCAATTTATCACGTATGTTTGTCATAATTTTTGTATCAAATTTAGAATAACTAATATTTCTAGAATTTTATTAAAATTTCCACTAGTTTTATAGCTATATTTCTATTTTATACATTCTTTCTTTGCGCATGTAAAATTTTGTTGCAAATGCTGCAAATATAAAATTTTTCTATTTTTTCATTTCGTACTCACCGGTCTCATTTATATCCCAAACGATGACGATGGCGCCCAAGTTGGCCAGCCTGAGGGAGAGAAGCCTCCCCAATCCTCCGCCACCTCCTGTCACGAGAGCGATTTCACCATCTATGCTCTTCATTTTGTACCTCTTAGGAATGAATGACTTGACGATGCCATCCAATATCGCGAAGATCGACAACAACAGGAAGATAATCACTTCCCCAATTGATCGTAAATATGTCATATTGGCCCTGTACGCACGGCAAATTTCATGCGCGTTGTCTGTCTTGCGTAAGGCCTGCGTAAAACCGAATTGACAGCTTTTGCTCGATGAGTCCTTTGCGCGGCTTCTCTGCAACTAAAGTTATTGATCGTTTTAGTCTGATATTTTTTAAACCGCACTGTGTTGAAGCTGTTTTAGAACTTGCAGAGTGGCGACCAACGATTACAGCCGAAGGCTCGATGGCACTATACGTTTGATCTGAAATATAAAAACATAGTTTTCAGATAACTCATTATCACGCTTATAAAAAGAAAACAGATAACAGGAATAATTTATATCTCCGTTGAGTGTTTTTTCCTGAAGTGACTATCAAGAGGCATGATAATACTCAACGCGTTAAATATAAATACAGTAGACCTATCCGTATAATACGAGGAATGCGTTTCATGTTATATGAATCCGTGTTATACAAGTCACATAAATTATACATATATGGATTATGTATGTCTATAAAAACATATTTAAAAACATATTAAAAAATGAGAGGGTTTATTATAAAAAATGTAAAATAAATATTAAAGATGTAATAGTAAAATTTTTTATTTTACTTTAAAACAAACAAATATTAAAACTTTTCCGTCGTATTATACGAATCCGAGTTATATGAACCTCTCTTAGATATATGAGGGTCTAATAAATGTAGGATTATTTAAAATTCGGTATTTTAAGGCTCCTGTTTACTCACTGCAGCCATTTTGGATTGATGACGTTAAAGCAAGAAATATAATAAAAATTCTTGCGATATATACATTAGAATAAAAATGTTTTTCAATAACATAGGATTTGTTATTGATAGAATAGACTTGTAAAATATACTGAAAACTCTCTTTTTGTTTGGGTAATCCACATATGTCGAATGGAATTTGCATAATCAAGGGCGAAAATAAGCCGTTTGACAGCTACCGGATTGAAATAAATATTTGCTTTCATATATTAAATTATGACAAAATGAGAGTCTCTTCGGTATATCTTAATTAATACTCTACGACAATTATTGTAAATATAAAAACACTGCACTAAAACGAAAAATAACACTGTAAGTCGCAAGAATATAATTTTTAACGTAATTTTTCACGCTTTTTATTTCACAATTTTGCCAGGTGTGATACTGTGTGTATTGTCAACACAGACTTGGCAATCGAGCCAGTGGGAGCCTTAAGGGGGTATTCTTGTCTAGAATTCTGCTTTTGAAGGTGACTTTTAGAATAGGATAAATTTAAAACTGTTCGAGTTTTCTTTCTGAAATTTTTTACACATATTTATTGTTGCTTTAAAAACATGGGCACGAACACGATAACCGGGGCCCCTTGATTTGACTGTGGTTTCTGGTAGTATTTTTTACGCTGAACAAAAAATTATATAGGTCTTATAGGGCTAACTGCTTTAGTTTTCGAGATATGCAGTATTAAAGCTGCGTGAACTATTTCGGGACTACCGCACCTTCCCCGAAAGCACGGGGGGGTGTGCGTGAACCTCGGTTCGCGTGGAAAGTGTATGCGTGAACTATTTCGGGACTACCGCACCCCCCCCGAAAGCACGGGGGGGGGGGTGTGCGTGAACCTCGGTTCGCGTGGAAAGTATATGCGTGAACAATTTCGACATATATATTAGTTATTATGCTTTCCAATACTCAAAATAGCTGCTATATTTTCAAAACTTTTTTTTGTTAATAACTTTTTAATGAATAACGAGCGACGGCTAAAACCTTCTGAAGGTCACTCGGGGTCGTGACTTTGACAACATATATCAAGGTCATTGAAATCGGTGAGGTCGCCCTTAATCTAAACATTTACCAAGTTATATTTATTTTGAACTTTAATACTGCATATCTCGAAAACTAAAGCAGTTAGCCCTATAAGATCTATATAATTTTTTGTTCAGCGTAAAAAATACTACCAGAAACCACAGTCAAATCAAGGGGCCCCGGTTATCGTGTTCTCCCCAAAACATGTATAAATTTTGTTGGAAAAAATATAAATATGTGGTTTTGTACGCTCGGGCACAAATGGTGTGTTTCTGATTGGCGACCATATATTGCGGACGTTGTGCGTATCTGGAAAAAAAACTAAACATATTCTTAATTTGCATGAGTATTGTGAGAGATTAAGAATATGTTTGGTTTTTTTTTCAGACACATATAACGTCTGCAACACTGGTCGCCAATCAGGGTTTTTTTCCGCGCACCATTGTGCCCGAGCGTACAAAACCACATGTTAAATTTTGTTTTCAACAAATATTTATATATGTTTTTAAAGCAACAATATGTGTGAAAAAATTCAGAAAAAAAACTCGAACAATTTTAAGTTTATTCTATTCTAGTCACCTCCAAAACAGCATTCTAGACAAGAATACCCCCCTTAGCTTCCTTAAGCCTTCGGTATATTTTACAAATCTATTCTATCGATTACACAAACGCTGTCTTATTGAAAAACATTTTTATTTTAATGTACGTCACAAAAATGTTTATGATATTTTTCTCGCTTCTGACGTCATCAATCCAAGAAGGCTACAGTGAGTGAACAGGAGCCTTAAATCTAAATTTTAGTTATAGACGCGCGTGCGTTATTAATTTTTTTCAATTTTGTTTTATTTCTGTCAATATATTCGATCAGTTATTCACATATATTATTATATTTACTAGCTTTCTTATGTATTTTATACTTTTAATTTTATAATTATATACAAATTGTAATCATATAAATGTAATCGTAATCTTTCATAACAATCAATCATATAATATTTAAAAATAAGTTTTTAGATTATTTAATTTAGAAAGATTGATGTGCAAGATTATATTTGTGTGTGTTTTTAACATACACGGTTCGATACTAGAAACAATAATAGTTCGAATGTCTTATATAACTTCCTCGACATTGGAACATCCTGCCAGTAATGTTGTATACTTCAGCTTTCATCCAGCATGTATACATAAGCTACAGTGTTATGTAGTTTAAGAAAGTGAACTGCTAACTTCGTCGAGCGTCTTATTTAGTAAATCAAGAAGACCGTGAAAATGCTGCATTAATATACCGACCGTGAAAACTATTAAGAGACAATATAATTATTATACATTTAACAACGCGATCTAACGATAGATATTGTGACCTTCTTTCTTCGAAATCATAAATTTAATCCTTTGTTTGTTTCCGAGATATAATTAACCCAAAATAATATATCATTCACGTTCTAAGAAACATAAATCTATTTCATATATACATTGAAACGCATTATATTTTTATTTACAATAACAAATTATATCTCTTTATAATATAAATAGGAAATATGAATAAAAGAGTTATCTCCTTAAAATATCTATTTGAAAAAAGAATTTGTTGAAAATATCACAAACAATTTAAGATGTTACAGAAAACAAGTAACGTATGAAAGTATTTCTGCCTCCAACATTGATAATGATTGGCGTAAATAGTATAATATAGTCGTATACAATGCAACAATGAAAATAAAAAATATGCACGTGTAAACATTTCAGACTTGTATACATTTAACTGCTAAAACTAAATTGCTAATTCCTTAAATTTTTTATGTAAAGTGTAATATAATTTTAATTCTTTTAAAATACTAGAGAAAAACACACTATAAGGTACAAATTAGAATTTCGATCATAATGAATTACACATACTTATTGATATGCGTATACGCAAAATTCTACGCATGTACTACAGAATTGGTGACTTAAATACATACTTTACTTATGTACTTAAGTTATCAATTCTGTACATGCGTAGAATTTTGCGTATACGCATATCAATAAGTATGTGTAATTTGCATTATAATCGAAATTCTAATTTGTATCTTATAGTGTTTTTCTCTAGTGTGTTTTAAGAGAATTAATAAAAATTGTATTTAACCTACAAAACATGCTATTTTAGGGTGCGAAAATACTATAAAATGCCATCAATGCGTGCGCGTTAGTAGGACTATATTCTTATTTTGGATATAAGAATTGTAGATGCCTTATACATAAGGCGTTAACAATCTATTAATTATAGAAGTATGTATACACATACATACAGTAGAAGCTCTCTTTATTCGAATGCGAATGGAACAAATTCGAGTTATAGAGGTTTTATATTCTTCAAGCTTTGAAACTTCTTTCGAGATGTAAAAGACAATTTTGAAATAATTCAAGTTGTAGAGGTAAAATTACAGGAAATTAATGTATTCGCAAGTACTTCGAGTTAATATTATATTTTTCTTCGACTTATAAAGATCGACCTATAAGAAATGATTGAAATTCAAATTATAGAGGTTTTCGAGATAGAGAGATTTGTACATGTATGTACCATATATCTACATATGTATATATATACATATATAATATTTATTTGTGTGTGTGTGTGTGTGTGCGCGTGCGCGCGCGCGCACATGCACACGTAATATTTAAATCGCGCACACACGCATTTATGCCCGGTTTCTTCACCGTCGGATAACTTTATCCTTAGGATAAACTCACTCTTCATCTCTTTCTAACCTAACTCTTAGAAAGAGATGAAGAGTGAATTTAACCTAAGGATAAAGTTATCCAACAGTGAAGAAACCGGGCATTATTCAAAGAAATCATCTGCTCACAAGTTCATTAATATCTCTACATTCTTATTGCTTTTTTTTCCGTACGACAAAGGGGCAGATATTTATACGTGCATCTATTGCTAAGCTAATATAATTGCGATTAATTTATCGATTTGTGGATATTTTGTCGTGTTGACATCCTAGCGCACCGCTTTCTAATAATCGATGAAACTCGCTTTCAATATTCAACTACGATGTTTAACTGCCACAGGTTCATGTGATATGACAGATAACGAATTAATATAGTAATTATTCAAGTTAAAGCTATCTAAATGGTATAGATTAAGAGATTATAAAATCTTGCGCATTTTTAATTTTTATACCTATTATTTGTTATTTGTTACATATGTGTTTCAGAATCGTCAAATGTTTCTTCTAGTATATAGATTCTTCAGTCGATTTAGTAGAAATTTATAAAAGTTGAACCTTTGACTTTTAAAAAAGAATCTACTTTAATAGAATTTTCGAAGTTTAGTTTATAGTGTTTATACAGATATAATTATAGATAGAGATATAAATAAAAATATAAATAACAATTTTTCTCAACATATTTATCGAAAGAAAATCACAATTAGCCAAGAAACTATAATTAAAAAGATGCAGCCGTATTCCTGAGATATCTGCAATCAATAGTAGTCTAATGTCTATTTGTATAACATAGATTAACTTTAATCTCGGTTTAACTTATCTTTTATTTTTTTTTACAATTAGTTCTAAGAATTAGAAAAAGATAAAAAGCAAGTTAAACCAAGATTAAAGTTAATCTACACTGATAGAAATAGACATACATAACTGGATGCAATTAATAGAAATTTAATAGGTTTTTATTTACATGCAAGTACACAGAGAGTGAAAAAGATAGCAACGAATTAATTTCATGAAAATTATACTTGAAGTCGTATCACGCACGTGGGGTAATTTCACGTTTCGCATATTACGATTCAATTGCAACTATACGGATGAGCAGTAAACCACAAATTTTTCTACCGTTGTAGAGACAGACGGTAGACGTTTAAGTTAGTCTTGCTGCAGATTTAATTGACTTTCACTGCATGAATCTTCTTATCTTTGACGTCATTGTATTATCCACTGCGTTGTTCTAATATCCATCATCAAACTTGATTTTTGTTTTAATCATCTTAATACGTCCGTATTTTTATATTGAAGAATTAGATTGAGAGAGAGAGAGAGAGAGAGAGAGAGAGAGAGAGAGAGAGAGAGAGCGCCGCAAATTCCGTATTGCAAAATGGCAAACATATATATTATAAATACATTATAAATATATAAACCTAGCATAACACATTTAATTTATTAAACAATTTAAATTTTAAATAAAATAAAAACTGAAAACTATAAACTTATATTTTGAAATTACATTTCTTTCATTCTTGGATGAACTTGTTTTGTTAAAATAACACTTTATAACAAGAAGAAATGTACAAAATAAAATTACGCACGAGAAGATCTAATCGTATAATAATTCAAATTAATAATTTTAAAAAAAATTAGATGTATCCTTACCTATCGATCATCGTCCTATGCGAAAAATGCGGTTGTGTCCACATAGGAGGAAGTGCGAGAAAAAGTAAAAACAAATATTTAGGAAAATATAAATTGGGCACAAAAACGCACATGTGTTTACACGGTATAAGATACACTTTGCGGGAGGTGGCGAGTGTATGTCTTACCAGCACTACGGTCGTCGGTATACTGAATGGAACGCGTTGGTTCGGCTCGAAGCTCTGCCTTCACCTCGGAATATATAATCATCGAACCAGCGAGACGCAGGTCGTTGTAAAAATCGCATGCATGTATATTTAAAATCATGCATGTTCTTACGTGTACATCGCTATTGTATTGCAATACACATACACGAATGTATCAGATGGTGGACACGAAAAGTAACTCTTCCTTGATGGATCAATACCATTAAGAATTGTATTAATAGTATAAAAATAATGAACGCTAGTACAGAAGGACTCTTTCAGATTACTGTGGTAAAAGAAGGAGGAAGGGGAGGGGGAGGAGAGAGAGAGAGAGAGAGAGAGAGAGAGAGAGAGAGAGAGAGAGAGAGAGAGAGAGA
>NW_020221938.1:10909-30059 GCF_003070985.1 Temnothorax curvispinosus
AGAGAGAGAGAGAGAGAGAGAGAGAGAGAGAGAGAGAGAGAGAGAGAAAGAGAGAGATTAAATACTCTTATAAGTGCATAATCTGTTATAAAATAAAGAATTGTATGAAATCGAACTAAATGTAAAAGATTTTAACACATATAAAGTCGATATTTTTAAAATTATTTTTGTATAAAAATCTTAAGATTATTCAGAGAAGTGAATATTTTATGAGATATGTTATATATTCTGACATAAAATAAAAAAATTTGTCATAAAAGCTTTTCTTTTGGAGAAAATATAACGATGAGATGGAACAGAACATCGACGTAAGATATTTATTTCCGTAATGTGCATTTTTCATTTTATACAATTAATTTATGTAAAATTATAAATACATGTATGTTTTTGTCATAAATATGTAATCTCTTATATAAAATATTAATAATATAGAATTAATGCTTTATAATTTTGAGGAGGCATAAGATTTTCTATTCAAAATTATTCGCAATCGCGTAAAATTAGTTCTATTTATATTAAAATTTAACACTGTAATGATTGGCATGATTCGAATGAGGGAAATATTTTTTGGAAGTATATAACAAAAAGAGTGTACAAGTTAGAAACTTGCACATTGCTTTCTCACTATCTTTTTTCACTCATAAAGCTTCCTCTATGAGGAATTAGCAAAATTATTAGCTTGTAATAGATTGGTTTCTACAAGGAGCTTTATGAGCGAAAAAATGGTAAGGAATGTGCAAGTTTCTGCACACTCTTTTTATTTTTATATAACCTTTACAGAAAGTAGACAATGAATAAAGAAACTTAATTTGAATAAAAATTTGACATTTATTCAATATATTACATAATTTTTTATTACATTTTTGTGCATTAAAAAAATTACATTTAAAAAAAATTTAAAATTAAAATTTTATAAAAAATGAACCCTTTACCTAATTCTCATCAAAATTAAAACCAACCATTCTTCCAATAATACTTTGTTTACTAAAAAAAAATTGCGGAAGTTAGAACTTCTACAAACATTTTTTGAAAAATTAAAACTGCCTTATAATCTAAAACACTGTATAAATTTTTATAAAAATAACAGTAAATAAAAATGTACTACTTTACTTGTGTGCCAAAATGCAGCGCTGTAGTTCAAGCAATTCTTAATTAAGTTATAGTATTTGAAATTTCGAAGAATCCGTACATATATGCACACACACTCATACATACATACGGGATATTAAAAAAAATGCGATTTTTCGACATTTTAGAACATTTCTGAATACATTGGCATAGAAAACTAAAAAAAAATTTATTACGAAGACAAAGCTTTCTCTATGAGAAAGCAATATTTTTAAAAGTTTATTATAAATATTATATAGTGTGCGGCAACAATAAGTATTTTACGACAATACAATACGCGGTGTAATTTCTCATATAAAAATAAATTCGGGGTATTTTTTTATAGTTACTCTATGTCTGATCACTGTTTTATCTATATAAACTGATAAATAATAGAAATAATAGAAAACCGATATATGTTGCTAATGTTTAGCAACCTGAATTCAAATAGAAATGTTAAGAAATATATATAAGTGAATTCAAAAATACGTGTATACGGCGGATTTTGAAAAAGATTTTCTTGAAAACAAGATATCCGAACAAAGGATGTAGCTGATACAACTAGAATCCTGAGAAACATTCGGAACATATTAATACAACGGATTTAAAAAATATTTAGGTTTGGAAGATATTTTCTAATTTAAAACTTTCCAAATAAATCTTTAATAATTAGTATGTGGTATTGTTAAACACATTGTTAATTAATCATACTGATATTGATTTTGAAGTTATACGAATGATAGTTATACGAATATAAAAGTAAATAGGTAAGTTACATAGATAGAGAGTGAGAAACATGAGACGACATATCTTTCCATATTGATAACATACACAAAATGCTGAAATAGTTGCGGAAAAGCCCAGAAGTAAATCAAAAGTTCAAGATAAATTTTTTCATACAAGACTTTATTATTGAAAAATTATGGTACGTATTATTACGTATGTAAATAGTTATTTGTGTAACAAGTGCGGGAAGTTGAAAATTGGACACGAGTGCGGAGTGAACGCACTCGTGTCCAATTTTCAATCCGCACGTGTTACACACACTATTTTATATTACAAGTGCGTTTAAAGTTTAAAGAAGGACTTGATAAAAGCAACGTTTATTACAGGAGCAAATAGATGAGAAATATATTTAGTATCGGTCATGATTAATATATCCTGCAAAAGAAAGAAAGCTTTGTACGTTTTTTGTAAGGCATAAAAAGAAATTAGATTTATATATTTTTTTACATTTTAACATTTTATATTTATATATTACCAGAAAGTAAAATAAATTAATTTTTTTTTTCAGTGCAGTGTGTTATGTTTGAACAGTTTAGTGTTTGTATTGAACAGTTTATCAGTATGATTGGATTATTTTTTGTGTTGGATGTATAGTTAATATTTTATTGAGACTGTCTATGTATTGTTCATTTGTATGTATAGGAAATATCACTTGGAACGCTACGGGATGTGGCGAGATGGGCAGGAAATAATCTCTTCTACTTATTTCAACACTCTGAGTGCACTATTTATTCTATATCACACTTTGTATCTTAACCCGTAATCGACGTCTGAACACGACCGTGATCGAGACTCTTCTGAGCACCCAAGATGCCCGCACGCACGCGTGGCGCTTCGCGCCACGCCACCTAGAGTCCCTATAATAAGAGTCTGGACACTGTTGTCATATTTTCTATTGGCGTTGACAAAATATGGCGGAACCAATAAGATGTCTCAAATACATATATTTAGCGCGCGGTATTATTCAACTGGTAAAAATGGAACAATAAAGAAATAAACTTGTTTTCAACAGTTTTATTTGTGAAAAAATACGTGTAAGAATACAGTGTGTGTAAGAATACAGATTTAATTTAAAAGTAAATAATGTTATTTAATAGTAGCATGTCTTGCCATGGTTTTACTACTAAAATTTTTATTTTTTAATCGCCCTTTTTGGCAATCAATTTTTATGCGAAACGTAATATATCGTTTCATTATTTTATTAAATAAATCGCAGCAAGTTTCCAGCGCATTACAACGAATATCAGCCATTTTTACAGTAAAGAACTCTATTAAATCACAATGTTTATTTTTAACATAAGGTAGATATTTTCTTAGAATAATTTCCATGTCATGAAAATAATTAAAAGTCGCCGTGTTAACAAAAAACAATGTTGTTGATTTAAAACACCTTAAATGTACTAATTTGGAATACTTCATATGTATTGGCATCAAATGTTGTCGATCCAGCTGAATCAATATAAGTTTTACAAACTGTCGGCAGTTTAGAAATTTTATGAAGAATATAACCAGCAAGAGAATATAATACATTTAAGTGAACATTGTCCATATGAATTTCTATTTTATCAATGTGAGCAGGAATTATGGGAATTTCGTACGATATTTTACGATTCTTTTTTTTTTAGACAATTTGTTAAAAAATTAACTACTAAGGTACCCTCGTCTTGTTCGTAATTGGTGTTTCCTAGAACTTGTAAATATTGTGAAACGCTATGGATCTTTAAGCTTTGTTTGAACTGTAATGCATTGGGCACAGGAAATTTCTTTCGTATATTTAAAAACAAGTTTTCAACACAATCCTGAGTGAATCTTGCGCCCAACACATATGAATATCCCTGTTCATTGATTAAATAATTTGTCAGTTCTATGAGAGATGTAGTAGTGATCATAATGCTGCATTGTACGGGTTTAAATTTTCCATCTTGTCCAATTTTAATATTACAGAATAGATCAATGACTGATTTCAAAAACTCTATACTCTCATCAAATTTTCTTCGCGATTTTTCTTCTCCTTCTATTTTTCCTAACGCAGTTGCACAAGTTCGAGAAGTAATTAAATTGAACCATTTTGATACAATTTCAATAAATAGAGCAGTTACTTTATACTCGTTTATGTTACGTTCTTCTCCCATAAATTTCAATGCACTACTAACATCTCTGTCATATAAAGCGGTTGCCTTATTAACTCTCATTTTATTGAAATTCGTAAGAGTAATAGTTTCCTTATCTAATTTTGATGCTAATTTAAACACGACGTTTTCCTGCTCAGCTACTAAATCTTCGACATGTGCACATTTAACAATGCATGAAGATAGTTCATACAGTTCCGCGAAATTCTGTGGCAATATTATAATTTTATTATTCACCAAGGCAGATCGAAGATTTTTCAAAAGATGTGGAGCATCGGCAAAGAAGAACAGTTTTCGACTGTTATTTAGTGGATGTGGCACCGAGTTTCTAATTTTGGAATACTTTGTTGCAGATATATTTTCAAAAGCTCTCCACATGCTTTGATTAACCGCTCCCATGTCAGATGTAATACTGTGAACTTTAAGACCTACTAATTCGGCTTTTTCAATTATTTTAAGAATAATTCCTTTTAAAATTGCACCATTAAATCCCTCAGGAGTGTAATAGTACGCCACAATTTGTTTTCATCGTATAAATATACCGCAAATCATGAACACCAAACCATGCGTGGCAAAAGGCATCGTCCCTATATATATATATATATACACACACACACATGCAATTATATAAGTAAATAGATTAAAATCGAACATTCAAAAATGTGCAATATGTACGATGGTGATTCAATAATTATCCGCACTCTATTTCTGTAATTTAGTAGAACAATAGTAGAGAACATACAATTATGTCATTTTTCAACGTAAAGAAAAAGAACAAAAAATTGAAAAGCAAGGAACATGTGCATTGAAAAGCAAGGGGACTATATTGAAAAATAATATAATTTTATATTCTCTACTGTTGTTCTAATAAATTATAGAAATAAAGTGCAGATAATTATTAACTTACCTTCGTAATATGTAATATAAGTTTCTAACCAAAGAGTTACCATGTTTGTCGGAGATTGTAGCATATCCAATACTTGAATTGGTGCAAGGATCTATTTGTCGACCTGGTGTTAAACTCATTTCATCAAGACAAATGCATGTATGGCGGTAGGCCAAAATTCGTGCGAGATGGCGATGTTCGTTAGAGATATTTGGGGGCCCTGAGAAGGGCCGTTTGTGTTATGGGGCCCTGAAAAGGGCCGGTTGGTTTCTCCTTAGGAGGCTGGCAGGCGTTCACTCCAGACCAGGCACGGCTGCGTCTTGGTACGGTGGAGTGGCTGTCGATCTCCCCACGCTCCGGGCTTCCTCCACGCCGGCGGTGTGCCGGGCGGTGTGTACGTCCCTTGATCGGCGAGGTCCGGGTCCTCTGTCTGCGTGGCCTGGTGCTCAAGGCTTGGAGAGCACGCCTGTGTGTCGGCAGCGATGAGCGGGAAGTTGGCGGCTTGGTACGGTTGTACTTGCGCAGCGTTATCAAAAAGACTTCCTTCTCGTGGCTGATACTGTCTCGTATAGCTGTGCGAGGATAGTCGAAGGTATCGTCGCTTGCCGGTCCTTTTATATCCTGGTCGCTGAATTTCTCTTACGAGAAAGGGCAGCCGCCTAGCGGAGCGTATTTGTTATTATCTTCGACGGCTTGCTGATTGCACGTGCTCGTTGCGTGCGGCCGTTTGCCGTGCCGCCGGTGCTCTCGCCGGCCGGGGTGTGTATGACGGGCTGCCGTCTGGCAGGCGCGGGGCGCGCTTGCAGCCGCCACAGGACCCCCTTCGTTGTATTTAAACTCCCGCCTGGAATCGGACGACTGGTTTTCGAGTTCTGCTATTTCGTGTAATTGCTGTTGGTGTGGGCTCAGTTGCCTGTTTGGTCCTCTGTCCGTTCTCTGTAGCTGAGGGCGTTTCGTTTTCTATGAGGGTGTACGCCGGTTTGAGACGTTCTACCGAGACGTTCGTAGGTTTGCCTCCCGTCTGAATGGTAAAAAATCGCTCTGTCCGCTTGGTGACTTCGTATAGTCCATTATAGCGGGAGTGGAGTGCGCCTGTTGGCGCGTCCTGTCTGACGAAAACGTAGGGTGTCTTTTCCAGATCTTGGTGTACGAACACGTCTTTCCTGCCATGCCGCTTTAGTTTGGGTGTTAGACGACTCATGAGGTTGCGTAAACGGCCGATGAAGTCCGTCTCGTTTGTTTCGTTTTTGGTTGTGCCGAAGAATTCTCCAGGTAAGTGGATTGGTTCTCCGTACACCATTTCTGCTGGGGTTGCTTTGATGTCTTCCTTAATTGCCGCTCTAATGCCCATGAGTATTATTGGCAAGGCTTCGGTCTATTCATCGGTCTCATGGCATCTGATGGCTGCTTTTAGCTGTCGGTGAAATCTCTCCACCATCCCGTTGGCTTGTGGGTGATAGGCTGTGGTCCTCCAGTGCTTGGCTCCCGTCAACTTTATTAAACGCCGGAACATGTCTGATTCGAACTGGCGTCCTTGGTCGGTGGTGATTCTCTCTGGGATCCCGTAGCGGGCCATCCATTGGGTAAAGAGTTGTTTCGCGATGGTCTCTGCTGTGATGTCCTCTACTGGGATTGCCTCGGGCCAGCGTGTAAATCTGTCTATGATTGTTAGACAGTACCTGTAGCCTTTCGACATTGGTAGTGGCCCTACTAGGTCTACGTGGATGTGTTGGAATCTCCGAGTCGGTTGGAGGAATGTCCCGATGGAGGGACGGTTGTGTCTCCCGATCTTGGAGCGTTGGCACTGGAGGCATGCTCGTGTCCAATTTTGGCAGTCTTTATTGACTCCTGGCTAAACGAATCGTTCTGTGACCAGTCTCGTGGTTGCTTTGATTCCGGGGTATGATAATCCGTGTAGGCTTTGGAAAACCTGCTTGCGGTATGGCTCTGGAACGAACGGTCTCTGTGTGCCGTGTGTGGTGTCGCCGTAAAGCTTCGTTGTTGTTCCCGGAATGTTGATTTGCGTTAGTTTTAATGCTGACGTGCCCTCTGTTCGTAAGGTGTTGAGTTCCTCGTCCTCGCTTTGAGCTCTCGCTATTTCCTCGCAATCTATTGTTGTTGCTATGCTTTCTACTCGAGACATGGCATCCGCTACCACGTTGTCGGTGCCTTTGATATGCCGGATGTCTGTCGTGAATTGGCTTATAAACTCGAGGTGTCGAGCTTGCCTTGGTGAGCTCTTCAGCGGGTTTTGCATCATTGCGTATACCAGTGGTTTGTGGTCTGTGTATACGATGAAGTGTCTTCCTTCCACCATGTGTTGAAAGTGTTTTATCGCTGCGTATATTGCCAGTAGTTCTCTGTCGTATGGGCTGTATTTCTGTTGTGCTTTGGACAACTTTTTGCTGAAGAACGCTAGTGGCTGTGCTTGTCCTTCCACTAGCTGATGTATCACCGCTCCTATGGCGGTATCCGAGGCGTCCGTTGTCATCGTTAGCGGGGCATCAGGTTGTGGATGGGCAAGAAGCGTCGCTTGGGCAAGGCTCTTCTTACAATGCTCGAAAGCGGCTACTAATTCGGGTGTCCACTCAACCGGTGCTTTCCCTTTCTTCTGCTTCCCGGCAAGTATGTCGTTTAATATTGCTTGTTCTCTTGCTGCGCCTGGTACAAAACGGCGATAGAAGTTGATTGTGCCGAGGAATCGTCGGAGTTGTTTTATAGTCTCCGGCTTCCGGAAGCTCTGTATCGCTTCTACCTTTTCTGGTAGCGGTCGTGTTCCGCTTCCTGAGACGAGGTATCCCAGGAATTTTACCTCTGGTATCCCGAAAATGCACTTGGCTGGGTTTAATCGTATTCCGTACTGCTGTAGGCGCCGGAATACCTCTCTCAGGTGGCGTTTGTGTTCTTCTTCGTTGGCGGAAGCTATTAAAATATCGTCGATGTAGGCGTAGCAAAAGTCTAGCCCTCTTAGTACCTCGTTGATGAATCGTTGAAATGTCTGTGCGGCGTTTCTCAGGCCGAATGGCATGTAGACGTATTCGAATAGGCCGAATGGTGTGATTATGGCCGTCTTTGGTATGTCTTCTGGGTTGACTGGGATCTGGTTGTATGCTCTGACCAAATCTATCGTTGAGAAGATGGTTTTTCCATGTAGCGAGTGTGAGAAGTCCTCGATGTGTGAAATTGGATACATGTCCGGCTTGGTTCGCCTATTTACAGGGCGGTAGTCTCCGCACGCTCTCCATTGGTCCGCTTTCTTGGGGACCATATGTAGTGGTGATGCCCATGGGCTCTTTGAAGGCCGGATTATTCCTTCTCGTAGTAGTAGTTCGAACTCTATTTTTGCTGCTTTCAACTTGTCTGGTGCCAGGCGTCTCGGTCGGCAGGCCTCCGGCGGGCCTGGCGTGGTGTTTATGTAATGCACGGTATTGTGCGAGCACTTCGCTGTTCCCGATTGTCGTGTGATGTCGGGAAACTCTTTTAATATGTGGTGGTAGGGCGACTCCTCGTTGATTGCTTTTATTGAAAAAGTGTGCTGCTCTTGGGTGCGCCCTTTTGCTCGCAGGCCTGTCTGCCCGTCGACCAGGCATCCTCTTCTGACGTCTGGTAATAGGTGGTAGAATGCCAGGAAATCGGAGCCTATGATTGGCGTCGTGACGTCCGCTATGATGAATCTCCATGGAAAATCTCGTCTAAGTCCGAAATCGGGCTGGAGGTTCGTGCTCCCATAGGTTGCTATTGCGGATCCGTTGGCTGCGTAGAGTTCGTATTTTTCCTTTTGATTCCTTCTTCCTCGCTGGTGTGGGTAGACGCTTATATCCGACCCGGTGTCTATCAGGTATCGTGTCTTTGTCTTTTTGTCCGTCAGGAAGAGGCGGCGTGGTCGTGGGCTATCGTTGTTGGCCGCCATCAGCAACTGCCCTCCGTGTTTTCCGGCTTGGCCGGTTTGATCGCCTTGTAGGTGCACGGTTCCTCGCATTTTCGTGTTTTATCTTTGAAGGTACGGTGGTAGTAACAGTGTTCCACCGTGAAACCCTTGGTGTGGCCACGGTTGCGGCTGCGGCTGCGGCTGCGGCTGCGGGATTGGTCCGCTCTCCATCGTTTCCTCTCCTGCGAGAACTGTGTTGTTAGCGCTGCCACCTGTTTTGTTAGCGCCTCGATTTGTGCTTGTAACGTCGTTTTTTCTGTGGAGGTTGCCTCTACTGCTGCGACGACTGCGCGGTCGTTGACCTCGTGTATGCGGTCGGCTTGTTCTGCGACGTCTTCCAATCGATCTCCTTGACGAGTTGCCAAGATGACCTGCATCTGAGCTGGTAATCTCCCTAGCCACAGTGTTCGGAGTAGGCTATCTGGCACTGCGGTGCCCGCTAGTCCTTTTAGGTGGCGCAAGAATTGCGATGGCTTCCTGTCGCCGAGTTCTTCGCGCTCTAGTAGTTGTCTCGTTCGTTGCTCCTGGGATGTAGATAGGCGCTGTATGAGCGTCTTCTTCAGCGTCTCGTATCTATGTTCCGCTGGTGGAGACGTGACGATGTCTTTTATTTCCTTGGCGTATCTGGTATCTATCTGTGATAGCGCGTAGGCGTACCGCGTTGTGTCCTGCGTGATTCCGCATATGATAAACTGGCTTTCCAGTTGTGCGAACCACAGCTCCGGCTCTTCTGGCCAGAATGGTGGCATTCTTAATCCTACGCGGTTTATCTGGAGCTCCTCCTTGACTTGGTGGGTTCTGTCCCCTTCCGTTTGCTCCTTTGATGTCGCCATCTTGTTGTTCTTTCGTCGGGGTCACCAGTTATGGCGGTAGGCCAAAATTCGTGCGAGATGGCGATGTTCGTTAGAGATATTTGGGGGCCCTGAGAAGGGCCGTTTGTGTTATGGGGCCCTGAAAAGGGCCGGTTGGTTTCTCCTTAGGAGGCTGGCAGGCGTTCACTCCAGACCAGGCACGGCTGCGTCTTGGTACGGTGGAGTGGCTGTCGATCTCCCCACGCTCCGGGCTTCCTCCACGCGGTGTGCCGGGCGGTGTGTACGTCCCTTGATCGGCGAGGTCCGGGTCCTCTGTCTGCGTGGTCTGGTGCTCAAGGCTTGGAGAGCACGCCTGTGTGTCGGCAGCGATGAGCGGGAAGTTGGCGGCTTGGTACGGTTGTACTTGCGCAGCGTTATCAAAAAGACTTCCTTCTCGTGGCTGATACTGTCTCGTATAGCTGTGCGAGGATAGTCGAAGGTATCGTCGCTTGCCGGTCCTTTTATATCCTGGTCGCTGAATTTCTCTTACGAGAAAGGGCAGCCGCTTAGCGGAGCGTATTTGTTATTATCTTCGACGGCTTGCTGATTGCACGTGCTCGTTGCGTGCGGCCGTTCGCCGTGCCGCCGGTGCTCTCGCCGGCCGGGGTGTGTATGACGGGCTGCCGTCTGGCAGGCGCGGGGCGCGCTTGCAGCCGCCACAGCATGCATCTTTATACCGTTCATCAGGAAAGCTTGATACCTTCTCTCCTAATAAGTCAAAAACTTCATCACAAATTCCATTTTTAAAAGTAATACATTTCAAGCGTCTGCGCAGAGTACGAGTTGAAAGCAAAGGAATATCTTGACGTAGTAATTCTCTGTACCCATTATCCCCACATGTATGTTTGAGCCGTAGTGCCTTTTTAATGGTTTCGTTTGTCCATGCACGTATAGAGCGTACAAACCATCCTTTATATTTAGCTCTTACAAGTAAACCTAGGCAAGTGTTACTCGCCGATTTTAATGAAACTTTACATATTTGTAGTACTTTGAAAAATATTTGACACGTATTTTTTTTTATCGGCAAAGGTCCACTCTGAAGGGTGAAAACACCCCTTTAAACGTGGAATTTTGATGTATCTGGACGCCATATTGGGTCGGCCATTTTGAATTTCATACTTTTGACATAAGATTTAGTTTCAGCGACCCCAAAAACCCCCTAACACGTTTATTTCCAACTTATTTCACCTAATATGTTAAATCAACCCCTTACGTTTAAAGGGGTGTTTTCACCCTTCAGAGTGGACCTTTGCCGATAAAAAAAAATACGTGTCAAATATTTTTCAAAGTACTACAAATATGTAAAGTTTCATTAAAATCGGCGAGTAACACTTGCCTAGGTTTACTTGTTAGATACTTTATCTGATCTTTATAAAAGACATGTTGCAACAAGTCTTGTGCCACAGGAAATTTTTGTTCCTTATACAACTTAATGTAGTTTCTTAACTATCGTACACGCTGCCGAAGATTTCTGTTGGTCTTATCCATTTTGCAAATAATCGGTATTTGCCCTCTCTAATTTTTTCTTTGCTTCATCCAGTTCTCCAGTCATTGAATTATTTGTTGGAATATCCATTTCAATATCCATTTCAACAGGAACATCATCGCAAATCTATGAAAATTAAAACTGTTTTAAAACTTACTTTACCATAACGCTATTAAAAATTTCAGTTAAAACTAATACATACATCTGCATTTTTTTCCACAGCTGGAATATCTTTATTTTTTGAAGGATGAAAAACTGTTGGAACGGCATTACATTTTAACTTTTTTTTACCATCTACTCGTACCTTTTCCCACATTTCTGCTGAAAAATGGGCCTACAAAAATTGTCCAAGATTACCGTTATATTTCTATCTTTAATTATACAATTTATTACTTACTTCGCATACAAATAAGTTTTTAGTTGCGCTCCACTTTCGCGATTGATGGCCATCGCTGTGAATATTAATATTTTTTATCCATATTGTTTTTCGCTCTATATTCGATGGGAAACTCCTCATCAAAAATCCTTTTTCGGTGGAGTTGAAGCAGTTAGGCACGTAACAGCCAGGCATTTTCTACAAAATTTATGTAACTTGTAATAAACAATGAATACGATATTAAAGGTTAGGAAGTGATTTCTGTTACAGTATTATGTTTTTTTTCTATATATTTTACTTTATCTGTCATAATATTATACTATAAGTCACTTGTCTTACTTGTTTATAATGCTTTTATGATTCACAATAATTTTATATTATTATTACCTTACACTTAAAAAAACTATCTTCCACTTCGATAACTGGGATGAGTCACTCAGCATCTTACACATGTACTAAACTCTAAGTTCAGGTTAGGTTGTAACCGAACGATACATAATCGGGCTACGGGGTACGCTATTTTGTCCTCTAAGTCATCGGTCGCCACTCGGTTTGACCTAAAAATACCATTTGTATGTATTTGACCGGAAATGAATGTCCGGGAAAGAATCTACCATATGAAATCGTTTGTATTTCGTATGAAGACTTTTGAAGTACAATTGAAAAGGTTTGTGAGTCATTCGTTTAATTGTAATTAATTAATTATTTTTACACCATGCATTTAGCCGAAATAGATAAATTAATAAAAGTTTTTATACGGAATTGTTTGTATTTTGTATGAAGAGTTATGAAGTGTGATTAAAAAGGTTTGTGAGTCACCCAGATAATTTTAATTAAATATTTAAAAACTCGGTAATTAGCCGAAATATAGATTTTTAGTTATTCATGTTAAAAGAAGAAGGCGCTAGTGTTCCCGAAGGTCCGTCTGCAATCAGAATTAATATGAACGTTTTAAAAATTATTTTATACTGAAATAAATAAATATACAGGCTAATAAGCCTGTAGCTATATAAGCGATAGTTGCTAATTAAATTTGTAAAGATGTACCTGCTGTGCAGGGTGAAGAGCAGGTTATCTCAAACGCCCTGCCACAACCCAATTAAAAGAGACTCAAATGTCATTACCGCTGAGAAATACTTTTTGCCATTTAAGTTAGCATGTCAGAGCAACCGGATTGTCCATTGCGTTCCACCTTGAATTTTTTTTACAGTCGTTTATTAGGATTGCCCTACTTTTAAATTGAGCGCTTTTAAATGTATTATTATTAAACTACCGATATCGATATTAAAACTTGACAGAGTGACGTAAACTAATTCGCTCATAGTATTATAACAAAGTATTATGTATTCAAATTCTCGAAAGCTAATAGCTTCTTTACTAAGCTGTCTCTTTATGTCGATCGATTCAGATAAAAATCTCCGAAGTCTTTCTTTCTCTCGCGATATTCCTAAAGTAAAACTGTACAAAAGCTCTACGAAATTGGCGATATTTTTCACGGATCTGGTTCGAGTCTCGGCTCTTGAGGAAGGTGCGCATGTAGAAAGAGTACGCCAACACAGTTTATCCTGCTAAATGGTTATCAATTCTCTATAAGTTCTGTATTGTACATAAATTATAGAATATCTAAACGTTTCTTTTTTTTTCGATGTCCTGTGAAATTATACAATAGAGTTACAAATAAAGATAAAGTCACACTTTACGTATAATTTGATTCAGTCTTTGCTAATGTTACATAATAACGTGCGAAAGAACTAACAGTTAGACTATTTAAGAGGCTATTTAAGAATTTTAATTGATATTGGCAACATAAAACTGTTCAGCTAGCTTTACACAAGATATTGGTCTTCTTCTTTATGAAATCGTCAAATTATGATTATGATACATTTCTACATTATCACCAGCATCGAATCTAATCTTATTTATCGTGATACTCTTGAGAAACTGTTAATCCATTGTCTTAACTCGATCGCGGCGCAGAACTGCGTCCACCAATATTGTTCCTCTCCCTCCAATCGATTCCCGTAAAAGCTGTCTACATATTGAACAGTCGATACAACGACGGCGGATTAGTCTGAAATTAAGCACACGTTAACAATCACTCTTTTTGATAAAATTACAATTCTCTTTTCAATCGCATACCTTGATTATGACATAGACCAGCACGGGAGTTAGATCGTCGGCAGCAGGTATGCCTCTTTCCGACGCCATGGAGAAGAGATTCATGATGGTAGTCGTGCAACGAAATACACACTGCAACTTATCCCTAGGAGTCTTATACGCCAATATCACAGCCAATTCAGCCTGGGCCCATGACCAGGGGAATTCGTAATGATAAACTTTTGAAATGCGTAGGTCCCTGTGATTTGGAGTTACGACCTTTGCCAACTTATTGATGTGACCGTGAAAAAGCTGGTCCCTATATACATCCCCATCTTCATTTAGATAGAGCGCATTGTGGTATATCCGTGCCATGACTGTTCTTTCCACCACGACTCTCGCCAAATCTAACTGGTTGGCGCTTGCCGCTGAAAGTAAGAAGTAAGTTCAGACGTCTCTGAGCACTCCGCTAAAATCAATTGCGAGATAAATAATTATATTCATGTACATTGCCAAATCGGATCGTTGTCCATTTCCACATGGATCTTCCCTAGAAAATTATCCACGAGATTCTGTTTCTCGTCAGCTAGCGTAAGCTTTTTAAACTCTTCGCAGAAACGCAGGAGGAAAGCCTTCTTTTTTTCCAAAAATACCCTCACACAAACGGATACAAAATGATTATTGATAGCATCCTGATCGCACTTAACTCGCACGCATAATCTGAAAAATATTATTATTAAACGGTTAACATCTTACATTTACTTATACATTACATACAAAGATGATATTTATATATAAACAGTACCTATCTAAGTGAGCTAATGTCGACAGCAATCCCTGACGACATCTGATTAAATATGCGATATAAGGAGATCGCTTTTGATAATCCTCTCAAAGTGATTTGAAGAGCTTTCTACATCCATCGTCATTAAGTAGACGCACGCAACGTAAAGTTTCATGAAGATGAGCTAGTTAGACTTAGCTAACTAAGACTTAGCTCAGCTTCAGTTTTGCCGTTTGCTATGACAGAACCCTCCTGCTGATGTTCCCCATCAAGCTTCACGTTCTCTTCCTCCGCCTGAGTCTCCATTCGCGCGAAGATCACGTTGATCATCTGCGTGAAAATCGCACAGGCTGTTGTTTGATTCACCAGGTTGCGCGACAACAAGTAAATGTTGTAAACAGTACGAATTGTTAACAGTACCGTACCCTCGTATACCTCCACATGCTGGCTTGTCATTACAGTCAGCAGAGCTTTAATAATCTGCAGCTGCACACTCTCATCTATCTGTGGACCGGTGAAGCAACTGCAAATTGTCTCGACAATGCGCACAATCAGCAGCCTGTTAGGCTTCGTTGAATCAGGCACATTGCTAGTGAGATGACTATATGCGATTAACTTCTGCAGGCAGTCCAGTGCTGTGTCACCACAATCCGTAGTGGACTAGCTCTGACATGCTGACTCAAATGACAAGAAGTACTTAGCGGTAATGACATTTGAGTCGCTCTTAATTGGGCTGTGGCCCAATTAAGGGCGTTTGAGATAACCTCTTCACCCTGCACAGCTGGTGTACATCTTTGATCTAGTTACGGAGGTCCTCTGCAAGATGGAAATATGAGTGACCAACTTAATTAGTAACTATCGCTTATAGCTACAGGCTTATTAGCCTGTATATTTATTTATTTCAGTATAAAATAATTTTTAAAACGTTCATATTAATTCTGATTGCAGACGGACCTTCGGGAACACTAGCGCCTTCTTCTTTTAACATGAATAACTAAAAATCTATATTTCGGCTAATTACCGAGTTTATAAATATTTAATTAAAATTGTCTGGGTGACTCACAAACCTTTTTAATCACACTTCATAACTCTTCATACAAAATACAAACAATTCCGTATAAAAACTTTTATTAATTTATCTATTTCGGCTAAATGCATGGTGTAAAAATAATTAATTAATTACAATTAAACGAATGACTCACAAACCTTTTCAATTGCACTTCAAAAGTCTTCATACGAAATACAAACGATTTCATATGATAGATTCTTTCCCGGACATTCATTTCCGGTCAAATACATACGAATAAAACTACCGAGAAGGTAGGTATTCGTAATGCGAACGGACCAAAAGTTGAACAATTTGTTTAAACAATTTTATTTTTAATCCCGTCACAGCTGCCTAGTAAGCATCGCTTGTGCTCTGGATACCGCTAGGTATGACCTTGATCGGCCAGCCAGGGGTGCCTGTCATCCGGACAGCCGCTTGATCAGGTATGTATATACGTATATCTCCTTAACCCTTTCACTTTTTAGATTCCCGCCACAGCTGCCTGCTCTGGGATGCTCTGCCTACCGCCTCCGCTATCTATCATTCATCTACCTCTTCCGTGGAACCAAGATGGCCGGACAACCGCTTGATCGGCTAAGTCCCAACATTAATGTAAGTAAAACGCTATTAATTCTCTTTTATTTTCAGGTTTCGTCTACGGATTCCTCATCACCATCGCCGACGTCATGGATCACCGCTGCTCACCGATGTCCAGGATCACAGCGTCTGGTAGCTAGCCGGACAACCAGGTAAGTACGAGAACTGTCCGCGTAACTATAATTAATGTCGTTTGTTTGCAGGTTTCCGCCACGGCTTCCTCATCTATGGCCTCCTCAGAAGCAGAATCTATGATGACCTTGAAGCTCGGTCAACGCTAACACCAAGATGGCCGGACAGCTGCTTGTTCAGGTAAGTTAAGGGTAAGTAACTGATATTTTTGTATATATTTTTGCAAATAATTATTGCTTTTATTGTTAACTATCGTTTCACAATGATGGTGGTTCACAATTACTGATTGCCGCACAAGATGGCGGTCGCACGTCTCGCAAAGTGCGATTTCACGATTCAGGTACGCGAAAACCCGTACGCCTTTCGTATCGGCGTCACGTAACGCTGTTAGCGGGCGTTCCCGTTTGTTTCGGACACTGCGGTAGGCTTACAAATCGTATTCCGTTTCGCGTTCGCGATATTAACTACGATACGCCGGGACATACGCGCGAGAAGATAGCTACCGTTCGAGCGCCCACGAGAGACTGCCTCGAGGAATATTCCTCTCTCGGGCTCCCTACCGCCAAAGTTTTACCCCCACCATGGAGTCTCGGCCGCTTTCTCCTCGCGGTAATTTTCCGTTCTACGCCGTTACAATAGCTGTTTACGAGTTTCGGCTAGCCAGGTGTGCGCCAGATGTTCGCGGTGGGAATTTCCGCCGCCAGTACACTATTTACGACGCGCTTAATTAGCTCCCGGGTAGTAGTATTTCAACTTTTTGAATAATGGACTTTCGATGGCGCCGACCCGCGCGCACGGCCTCTCCTATGTCCCTAACGCCGATTCCGGGTCGACTTCCTGGAGAAGACGTCCAGGTCGTTTTCTAAGTGTCCGCCGATGGCGGCGACCCATCTGCCTGTTCTCCCGGTCCCTACTAACCGTATTCTGGCTTAACTTCTAGAGATGGGCGATATTGGGGGAAAAAATCGATTATGTAATAATCGATTATGAGAATAATCGATATCGAGAAATCGATTATTAAGAAAAATAATCGGAAAATAATCGATTTTTTTTAACTGGTTATTTAAAAAATGGCACGTAAATGGTTTTTATTGTTTTTCGATTTGTTTAATTGTTTATTTTGAGCATTTCACATTTATGTAAAATATGTATAATATTATTAAGAAAATTTTTAAAAATTATTATTTATTGGCTAACTAAAAGTAAAATAACTAGATTTTATGCCGATGACGTATTATTTTTTTCTTGACTTATCCATAGTCGTGAAAAGGGCCCGTACAGATATCTGTAATATAAATCAAAACGATAGACTGCGTTCACTGCGTCTGCGTACTCTGCGTGACCGCAACCGGCCAATCAGGCGGTCGGGGTACTCGGGGTCGGGTTTCGGGCCAATCCGGTGAATCCGGCCAATGACAATAATCGACATAGCCCGATGCGGCAGGGTAAAATAATCGATTAATCGATTAATCGGTCCACAAATAATCGAATAAAAATAATCGATTATGACAAAAATATAATCGATTTTTGTTAAAATCGATTATAATCGCCCATCTCTATTAACTTCCTGTAGCCGACGTCTAGGATTATCGGTTACCCGGACTGTCCGGGCAGCCCCCCGTTAGGATGGTCGGATTTCGACCGCGATTCGTTCCTCGGGTGTACTAGGTATCCCCGAGGACGCAGTTTGAACCTTTTTCCGCTACGACCCTTGGTTCGATAGTTCACTAACTGTCCGGCGAACCGTGTGTCCGGGTGATCGGATTTCGTTCGCAATCGATTCCTAGGCTTCGTCTGCCTTCCCTGAGTACGCAGTTTCGGTCCTTCTCTGCTCCGACGCTCGGTTCGCGATTTGGCAACTTGTCCGGCAAACCCTATGTTTGCGCGCCCGGATCGCGCTCGCGATCGTTTCCTGCGGTCTGGATAAACCTCCTGGCTACGCAGATTCGGTCCCTTTCCGCTCCGACGCCTGCTTCGCGAAATCGCCTATTGTCCGGCAAACCGGATGTTTGCGTGATCGGATCGCGTTCGCGATCGGTTCCAGAGGTCGGTTATGCCTCCCTCTGCATGCAGATTCCGCCGTTTGTCGCTACGTCGCCGCGTTCGCGTTTTCGCCAGTTGTCCGGCAAACCTGGGGTTTGCGCGTGCGGATCGCGCTCGCGATTGATTCCAGGGGTCCGTGAGGCCTCCCTCTGGTTGCAGTTTCCGCCGTTTGGCGCTGCGTCGCTGCGTTCGCGTTTTCACCAGTTGTCCGGCAAACCTGGGGTTTGCGCGTTCGGATCGCGCTCGCGATTGGTTCCAAGGGTCGGTGAGGCCTCCCTCTGGTTGCAGTTTTCGTCGTTTGGCGCTACTCGCCCCGTTCGTGTTTTTCGCCGGTTTTCCGGCAAACCCCGTGTTTGCGTAATCGGATGGTGCTGGTATTCCATGGATTCCCTTTTGGGGATCCCAGGAATCGGCAGTTCGGCTCTTACCCGCGTAGCACGCGCGGTACGTATACTAGTTGCCCGCGCTATGCGGATTGTGGGTGATTCGACTATATAACTTAATTGTGCGTTACCGCGATTCACGCACAGATTCAAATCCAAATAAATCTACTCCCGGTCGAACCGGGTATTGTCATTCCGAAAGGAAAATTAAATATGGACCGTGAGACCGTAAGGCTCTGTGAGCCGCCGCTCGGCGACCGCTGTCGCGTTACTTGTCTATAACTTACTCATTACTGCCCCGAGTGGGCTTCCTCGCCAGCGTTGTCCCGCACTTTCCCTATCATAATGCGGAGGTTTTCGTAAGTGTTCGTTTGAGATGTCGGGGCGTTGCGTGCGGTCGCAAGGTCAGGCTGTAAGCACTAGAGTCCTATATTAGTAGAGAGACGCAAACTTGTTCCTCCTTTTGATTGGTCGTTTATAGACCAATAGACAGCAGGGCGTACGATCACAAGATGGC
>NW_020221939.1:0-1314 GCF_003070985.1 Temnothorax curvispinosus
TAGAATCCATCCTGAATTCCCGACCTTTGTGCCCCACCAGCTCGGATTCCCACGACCTCGGGGTGCTCTCCCCGGGGCACTTTATCACATTAGAGCCGCTCGTAGCGGTTCCCTATCCCGACCTAGACCCGGTGCCGATAGGCAGACTCGATCGATGGCAGCTGGTGCAGCACATGCACCAACAGTTCTGGAAACGGTGGCATGAAGAATATCTACACACCCTCCAGCAACGACCAAAGTGGCTAAAGTCGGCTGACGCGATATCAAAGGGCACGTTGGTCCTTCTAAAAACCGAAAACGCCCCTCCTCTGGCGTGGAGACGAGGAATTGCATCCGGGTCGTGACGGGGTCGCCCGGGTCGCTACGGTGAGGACGGCAGATGGCCTCCTTAGTCGCCCTCTGGTGAAACTGTGCCCTCTGCCGATGGACGGCTCACCGGAGGGACTCGCTCAAACATAGAAAATACGGTGTATTTTGGTGGGCGGTAATGTTTGGCGCACCGCCGTGTATCATAGTGTAAATAGTAGCTAATTATAGGATCGATTTCGTGTTGTCGCTTCACATTGTTAATTGTGCGGTTCTTGTATTGATTAGTTATATCGGGTTAAATTATCGCGCCTATTAGCGAAACGTCGGTGGATCGCGATTAGTACACTTGTCGATATTCGCGCGACTCACCCGACTCGTGCTGCCCGCCCGCGGGTGGCATCTTCCATTATGAGAGGAATTCGGTACTCGCTCGCGCCGTACTTCGCAGGTGCGCGAGCCGGAGAACGGAAGAGAGGGACTCATCAGTCGAACGTCGTGAAGCTCACACGTTACCGTTTTTCGCATGTGCAAACTTGGAGTGCTCGGTCGCCCATCGCAGACCACGAAGGCCTAATCGCTTGCTATCCTGCCTATCTGTGCCTGCTTGCTATACCTGCCTGTCCATGCCCGCTTGCTATACCGGACTGTTGCATGCTTTCGCCTTGCACGCCAGAGATCTCGCCAACGGGAGGACGACGTCGACACCCAGGAGGCGCCGGGCAACGACACGGTGAGTCGCCTCGCATTTTTTTTTGATATTCGCTTGCTTGCTTCGCTTCATTCACTTTCGCGAGGGCACGGGCCCTCTGGTCCTTCGAGAAATTTTGTTGACCAATCGCAAACCCGGGGAGCGCCTCATACCCCCCCGTGCAAAGTTGATAACTAATTGTAAATAATGTTGATTTTGATTCTAAGCGACTCTCTTTATCATATAGTTTACTTTTAATTATTTTTAATTATAAATACTCTTCTCATGCATAGAAACATTAATATAAATTATAATAA
>NW_020221940.1:0-3186 GCF_003070985.1 Temnothorax curvispinosus
TATATATAACAGACACAATTATGTTATATATATATATATATAACATTAACATAATTGTGTCTTTAAACCACGTTTAACTGCAATAATTGAACAATTAGTTTGTCATGTTCGCATAATATAAATAATTTCATAAAGGGGTTAGTGAATATTTACGCGGGTGACATGTTGCGTCTTACATTTATTAACCGGTTATTGCGATAAATATTATCACATGCCTCGGTGGTCGAATTGATACAACACCCTACACGGAATGAGGGAATTTCCAGGTTCGAATCCTGGCTGAGGTAATATTTTTTGCAATAATTTTTTTACAGTTTTTAAATAATTAAATCGCGTCGATTTAATTGTAATTAAAATGATTCTTTGTAATATTAAAGTTAAAAAGAATTAAGAAGCTATTATCACTTGGGTTTAGAATAAGAAGACTCTTGAATAGGAATACGAAGATACCACTTGGGTTTTTTTCTTTAAAGTAGTTGCATAACAATTATCTTTCAAAGCAATATACATATTCTCTTTACAATTGGCGAACGTGGGACACGTGGACATCGAATTCAAAGTATTAATACACGTAGACACCGAAAACTACGGAGCGCACTATGTGGACCTCGTCATCGGCAACCTGGGATACCTAGACATCGAATTCAAGCTTCATTCATAAGAATCGACTTAAAAATTCCCTAACGACACTTTCTGCCAAGCGTAGAAAACCTTCTTTTCCGGCAGCGGTGGTAATACGATGGAATAAAAATACGAAATCTCTCCAGATAAACATGAAGCAATTGATATAAGCAATATATATTATATATATACCTAATTTACCTAAATAGAAATCTTATTCCTCCTGACCGATAAGTCTATCAACCTAATTTCGAAATACGCGCGCGATATCGAAACTCGCGATACCTGCGCCGCCAGCGTCGAAAAAGTGAAAGTGACATTTCTGGTATATATGTCTTATATATATGTCAAAGACGTCGGCGTTAGGAGGAGGAAGTATCTTAATATTAAAATTTTCACATTTGGACTTTGCGTCGCAATATCTCCGCTCGTAGGGCACGTAGCGGAATATTATAAGAGAAACCCCCCCCCTAATTGGACCCCAAGCTATCGATCAAGCCTACTTAGAACTTGATCCGTTCACTCGTTATCGAGATCTCAACATCTCGGGTACTCGCAACCCGTCGCGTCGCGTAAAAGAGTCACGGTCGGTCTCGCTCCGCGTGTACTTGGCACGAGACACTACCGTGTCTCTTGATTACGGATAGGGAAGGGTTTTTAATGTTCCAACGATAGCTGTGTTTTAGTCCGACACTTATCGGCTCGCAGTTTTAAATTGGATATATATGTATATTCGTCGCTTGTAATTTATAATTATAAGCATTAAGAACGAGCTTTGTTCGCTAGCCCCTTTATGAAATTATCCAATAATTAAATTATATTAAACCAATTAATAATTTTTAAAATAAGTAATTTACTTGAGACTAAATATTCATTATTGATAACATTAATAATTATTTTTTACTAATTATTAATTTTTAAATAAGTAAATAGTAATTCATTTTTTACAATATTACCAATTTACAAAAGAAATTAATTTAATTTCACCTAAATACTAATTTTCACGTAACTAGAAATTTTTCTTTGACAAATTATCAATTTTTTAAGTAATGCGTAATTTACTTGTACCTAAATATTATAAAACTGGAATTCTAAATATTATATTGTATTTTATGTAGCTAATTAGTAATTTTTTGTGACTAATTACTAATTTGCTAATTTAATAAAAATTTAATTTGTTTCCCTGCTTAACACTGCAGAATGATATTAGTACAAAATTACCTTTTTGAAAAAAGGTAAAAAAAAGCGCCAAGTACACGCAATCTATTTTGTAAATCCAAAAATCCAACCTAAGTGGTAGCAGCTTTGTTTCTCCTTAACAAAATTATATCACAAAATTGCGTTATCTAACTCAGCATAAATGATGTTATTTTAAAAAATATATATGAAATCTTTAAATTGTGCCAATTACAAAAATATATATTAATATACTAACTGGTTACCCAGGCTTCGCCCGGGAGTCGGCTACGTTTATGCTGTATTGTGCCGCAAACCGCAACTCTGTAACTCAAAGCGTACTCGAGAAAATTAAAAAAAATTAAAAAAAAAACAAAATTTTTGATAGCTCCGCACTTTTCGAATTTTCAGTTTTTGAAGTGAAACTTCTTTAGGCACGGTAGTGAGTTCGATTCGCGACACGAAAAAGTGTAACGGAAGTGAAACTTCTTTGGTACGATAGTAAGTTCGATTGTGCGACACGAAAAGTGTAACGAAAATTTGACCAAAAGCGTACGGCGTTGGCGAGACGGTTCTTTTTCTGGCACGGTAGTAAGTTCGATTATGCGACACGAAAAGTGTAACGAAAATTCGACCAATAGGCGTACAAAATTAAACTTCTTTGGTACGGTAGTAAGTTCGATTGTGCGACACGGAAAGTGTAACGAAAATTCGACCAATAGGCGTACGAAATGAAACTTCTTTGGTACGGTAGTAAGTTCGATTGTGCGACACAAAAAGTGTAACGAAAATTTGACCAATAGGCGTACGAAATGAAACTTCTTTAGTACGGTAGTAAGTTCGATTGTGCGACACGAAAAAACGTCACAAAATAGTGTCACGAAAATTCGACCAACAGGCGTACAAAGTGAAACTCCTTTTGGATCGGTAAGTAAATTCGATTTTGCGACTCAAAAACGCGTCACAAAAATTCGATCAGGCGTACGGCACTGGCGAGACGGATATAGTGAGAACTGCGTGTAACACTATATTTTCGAGTTGCGGGCGGTTCGGAGTGACTAATTCCGTTGCAGTGTTTTTGTATTAATTTCAGAAAAGTTATGGCAAAGCCTTGCCTTCAGAAGTTTCACTTCTAACGCGCGTGGCGACCACGCGTTCATTTTTTTTTTATTGTGCCGTATTGTGCTGCATTTTTGCTGACTTGTGCCGCAAACGCGAGATTGATAACTTCGATAACAATTAAGAAAAAAAATAAAAACAAAATTATACTAGCCCCGCACTTTTCCCGAAATAAACCCAATTTCTTTTGGTTGATAGGTAGTAATTTGTGCCACGTTGTGCTGTTGGAATAAACTCAATATCTCTTTTCATTTGGCAGATAAAAAATAT
>NW_020221941.1:0-2536 GCF_003070985.1 Temnothorax curvispinosus
AGGCTATATCTCTGGAAGTATTCATCACAGAAGGTCAAATAAAAAATTATTTTAAAGATAATTTAATAAACTTCAAGAAACATGTGTATTTTTTTAAAAAAGATAACTCGGAAGTCCGCTATTTTGAGAAATGTACCTAAAAACCGTTTCTTTTGAGGATATCAAAAATACTATTTGTTGTATGCAAATCGGTCAAAAACCAAAATAATGAAAATTTAATAACCTTTCTATATGATTTTAACAATTTTTTACGTAGGACTACCCATTTTCGATTTATATATTGCGAGGAAATATTTATTCTCATAATTTCCGAAAGTCAAAATTTCATTTAAACCGTAATATTTCCAGAAATATTAGTCGCGCGGTATAACATAAATAATGCATTTTGTAGGTAATTTAATTCTCTTTCACTTTCATTGTATGCATTTTTTACTTTCGGACAGCCAGAACTGAGATATTTTGAAAAAACGCTCGAAGAAACAGTTCTTTCCTCATTTGCCCGATGCTTCAAAAAAATCTATCTCGGGAACTAATGGTCGTACGAAGTTCTACAAAAAACCAAATTGCGAGGAATTTTATCAGCTACATTTTCGCTCTGAATGTTCTTTCCCGTAAAACTAATAATTACCGAGTTATCCGCAAAAAAACCATTTTCGTACTCTTTTTTCAAGATGGCGCAGCCGGCTCACGCTCTATGTATGGGGACTTTTAGTATGTTTAAAAGAACACTAAAATGAACCTGTACACCAATTTCCAGCTTGTCGGCAATTTTTTTATTCAAACGCCCAAAAATAATCTAATTTGACTGGGCTACTAGTATTGTTAAATTCATTCATAACATTATATACATGTACCTACTTAAATTTTATTTCTATACAGTAAATTTACAGTCTGGCATGGGATTTTACTCTCAGTAGCGTGGTATTACGGTATATTCGAAAATTCGAAATCATTGCTGTAATAGAAGGTTAAGTAGCTAAATATCTGACATATCTGCAGTATCTGTGAGATGTAAAATTTGTGACTTTACTCATAAAAACACCAAATCTATAATTAAACATGATTATAATCATATAAGGACTAGGGCTTTATTTTTGACAACTTCGAAACTTCGAAAAATTCGAAGCTTTGAATATCGAATCCTTTGAAGCAAATTTTATCGTACGGGTACCCGAATTAGGACTGGTAATTTGGAAGGATTAGATATTCGAAGCTTCGAAAGTTTGAAGTTAACTTCGAAGTTTTGAATTCTTTCGAAGCTTATTCGAAGCTTCAAAGTTGTCAAAAATAACAGCCTTACTTTAAGTGTTTATATACACTCGTACAAAAAAAATAGGGAACACTTCATAAACCCTAAAAATTAGGCTATTTTCAAACTGCTGTAAGTCGGCGAAAAATTATCGTAAAAAAAAATTTAAAAAAGCATTTTAAAGCTTGAAGTTTCAACTTTAACGCACTTTTGGGGGATTTTTAAAATTTTTTTATTTTCTTTGTTGTACGCCTTAAAAAAGAACACATTGTTTTGTTCCTTAAAATTAACTTATGTTTAACTACTTGAAACTCAATTAAAAAATTTTTTTTCAAAAAATTCAATTAACGTTTCATAAACTACATAATTTTACCTACAAAATGCTTTTTTTTAAATTTTCCTACGATTTTTTTTGACCGATTTACACGACTCTGAAGCAAAATCTGTATTTTTTAGAAAAAATGACGTAACTCGATGAAAAATCATCGTAGAACAAACAAAAAAAAAAGCATTTTAAAGCTCAAAATGTCAGCTTTAACGTGGTATCGGTGACTAAAAAAAATGTTTCTGTCTTCCTTGTTTGGTGCTAAAATTAAAAATGTTGATTTATTTCTTAAAATTACACATTTTTAACACTCTGCAGTTTGATAAAAAAATTTTTTTCACAAAATTCAATACAAACACCACAAACTGTAACATTTCACCTACAAAATGCTTTTTTGAAAATCTTCCTACGATTTTTTTTGACCGATTTACACGACTTTGAAGCAAACCCTGTATTTTTTAAAAAAAATGACGTAACTCGATGAAAAATTATCGTAGAACAAACAAAAAAAAAAGCATTTTAAAGCTCAAAATGTCAGCTTTAACGTGGTATCGGTGACTATAAAAAATTTCTCTGTCTTGTTTGGTGCTAAAATTAAAAATGTTGATTTATTTCTTAAAATTACACATTATTAACACTCTGCAGTTTGATAAAAAATTTTTTTTCACAAAATTCAATACAAATACCACAAACTGTAACATTTTACCTACAAAATGTTTTTTTGGAAATCTTTCTACGATTTTTTTTACCAATTTACACAATGTTAAAGTTAACCCTTTTTTTCTTGAAAAATGACATTTATCGCTGACATTAGCATTAACCAATGTGCACCGTGGAGGTTGTCATTTTTAAATGTATTTATGCAGTATTTATACTGCAGAAATGACGAGCTGCAGAGTCCTTATCTCTGCTGTGACACACACACACACACACACACACACACACACACACACACACACACA
>NW_020221941.1:2546-2955 GCF_003070985.1 Temnothorax curvispinosus
ACACACACACACACACACACACACACACACACACACACACACACACATACGACGTGCAAAATCTGACCGACAACCTCCACGTGGTGCACATTGGTTAATGCTAATGTCGGCGGTAAATGTCATTTTTCAAGAAAAAAAGGGTTAACTTCAACATTGTGTAAATCAGTAAAAAAAATCGTAGGAAGATTTTCAAAAAAGCATTTTGTAGATAAAATGTTACAGTTTGTGGTATTTGTATTGAATTTTGTGAAAAAATTTTTTTTATCAAACTGCAGAGTGTTAAAAATGTGTAATTTTAAGGAATAAATTAACATCTTTAATTTTAGCACCAAACAAGGAAGACAGAAAAATTTTTTATAGTTACCGATACCACGTTAAAGCTGACATTTTGAGCTTTAAAATGCTTTTT
>NW_020221941.1:2965-8004 GCF_003070985.1 Temnothorax curvispinosus
TCGGTCAAAAAAAATTGTAGAAAGATTTTCAAAAAAGCATTTTGTAGGTAAAATGTTACAGTTTGTGGTATTTGTATTGAATTTTGTGAAAAAAATTTTTTTATTAAACTGCAGAGTGTTAAAAATGTGTAATTTTAAGGAATAAATCAACATTTTTAATTTTAGCACCAAACAAGGAAGACAGAAACATTTTTTATGCAACACGTGCATGGAAAGTGCCCTATTACGCACGCTACGCGTGCGTGATAGACCACTTTCCAGGCACTTGCAACATAAAATAGGGAGTGTAAGCCGTGTGTAAAGATGAAAATTCCCGGGTGCGGTTACCGCACTCGCCTTCGGCTCGTGCGTAAACTCCGCACCCGGGAATTTTCATCTTACCTCACTTGTTACACAAATAACTATTTTAGTCACCGATACCATGTTAAAGCTGACATTTTGAGCTTTAAAATGCTTTTTTTTGTTTGTTCTACGATGATTTTTCATCGAGTTACGTCATTTTTTCTAAAAAATACAGGTTTTGCTTTAAAGTCATGTAAATCGGTAAAAAAAAATCGTAGAAAAATTTAAAAAAAAGCATTTTGTAGGTAAAATTATGTAGTTTATGAAACGTTAATTGAATTTTTTGAAAACAAATTTTTTAATTGAGTTTCAAGTAGTCAAACATAAGTTAATTTTAAGGAACAAAACAATGTGTTCTTTTTTAAGGCGTACAACAAAGAAAATAAAAAAATTTTTAAAATCCACCGAAAGTGCGTTAAATTTGAAACTTCAAGCTTCAAAATGCTTTTTTAATTTTTTTTTACAATAATTTTTCGCCGACTTACAGCAGTTTGAAAATAGCCTAATTTTTAGGGTTTATGAAGTGTTCCCTATTTTTTTTGTACGAGTGTATAAACAATATCATATATTGTGGAAATAACTGGAATTATTTATATTATATTATAGTTGACTGCAGATCATAGAACTGATAATATGGCTCGATATACATTAATTGAGATATGGAAAAAAATGATCAAAGATCAAGATTGTCGAAGATGGAAATTCTTCTTGTGGCATTACTTTATTGTCAGTAGGAAAATCGATACCATAAATAATATAATTACGAAATATTATATGAGATGTTTAAAAGAAAAACGTCTACGAAGTTTTAGATGAAAGAAACTATTGAGTAGAATTAATTGTATCGTTAAAATGAAAATTTATTGTAGATAAACAAAAATATGGTCTAAATTATATGCAAATTAGGTGAGAAAAAGTTGTCAATGCTAATGGTTTTATGTTATGAAATAAAAAATGGATTTTTTTGATGAAATAAACGTCGAAGTATTAATGAATGAGAAGATTTAATAAAAGACCATCGATATTCAATGTATCGCTGAAAATTGGAAAAAGGCATTTTTAATGAATTAAATTTTGACTTATTCGGAAGCAATAGAACACATATGCAACGTTCAATTAGCATTAGAAGTAATTGTTGAAATTAAGACTTTCACGCAGTGTTGCAAACAAAAAAATTATTTTATTCAATCTATGAAAGAACGTGGTGTCGACCACGTGATGCACGCGTGGTATACGCGTGGCTCTTTCTTTACAAAAATTAAACTGATTCTAAATTCTAATTGCTAATCAGAGTCTTTCGCTTTTTATAATAGCCAATCACGCTTTACAATAATACCGCTCTGATAACCGCTCTAATCAGACTCGCCGTGTACTTATCTGAAATTACGCCACCCCGGTCAGCTCACTTCGGAGTCCTATGCTATCTGATCTGTCGCCTGTAAGAAAGAGAGTTATTCCTCGCGAGCACGTGCCTATAAAGGTTCCCATCGTCCTATTTACATGATTCTTAATGATCGCTAATCATTAGACCGCGCTCTCAATAAGACACCGGATTCGTGCGTTAGGTGTGGCGCGAGAATTACTTTCCAACAGTAATTTCAGATATTAAACTTTAATTTTGAAATATAGTGGAGAAAACATTGTAGTTTAAGGAATTTTTCTATGAAAAAATTGATTTACTCGAAATCAAGATCATGGATAATCTATATAAATAAAATAGAATGTCTGTATGTCTGTATGTCTGTTCTCTATACACTCTTAAGGTGATCCTAAAGCCGTGATCCTAGCCGGTTTTTTTCTTAGCACTAATCTTTTAATTGGCTTTATAGAAATGCAAAATTCTTGTCTAGAATTAAAGTACGCATCAAAATCTAGGTCATGGTGGTCGAATTTATATGTGGTGGTCGTCACGTATAACAAAAAATATTAATTTTTTTTCGTTTTTGATATAAATTCGACTACCATGACCTAGATTTTGATGCGTACTTTAATTCTAGACAAGAATTTTGCATTTCTATAAAGCCAATTAAAAGATTAGTGCTAAGAAAAAAACCGGCTAGAATCACGGCTTTAGGATCACCTTAAACTATTCGACCGAATTTTTACCAAAAATATATAAAATAGGGGTAGAATTTTCCGGAGAGTGTTATAGAGTGTATAATTTTTCGTTACCGATCTTTTTGGGAACCGGTATCCGAAATTTTTCCAATTTTTCGGGAAATAATTTACCGAATTTTAAAGAATTGTATATAAAACAGGAGTAGAATTTCCCGGGGAGTGTTATAAACTGTACAGTGTTGTAATATACTAAAAGAAAAATGTGTGCTATAAAATAAAATTGGATTTTAGGATAACAATGGTTATAATATAAATCAATGTTAGTCGAAGGATCTATTATCCTGTGAGAATGTGAAAGTTTTAAACTGCCGTCTCAATCTCTGGACTTCAATCCGATTAAATATCTGTGAGAAGAAGCAAAGTGTCGAGCCCGAAAATATAAACATTCAAACAAGACAGCATTATATACAAAAATGTAATGTAGGAAATTAGGATAAAGCGTCTTCTGATTACGTTACGTGTTTAATCGAGTGCACATTTTGCTGCCATTATTGCTGTAAAAGATGTGACTTCCAAATATCTATAATAAAAACGTGGTCTAAAAGATCTTAAATGTGCTGTATTGTAAGTTAAATTATTTGTTTCTCTTATATAACGAAGTGACCGGAGACTATTTAACTTGCAATTTGTTACATAAATACGTACAAGATTATAAAAATATTTATTTGTTTACACTACTTTCTTTTATCTAACTCATTTTTATAATAAATTTATATATTTAATATTGGTTGTACGAAGCTTGTTCAAGTCAAACCGGGGCTTTTAGTTGCACAGAATATAATAGCGTTTTCCATTGGGAAAAACTCATCGGCACTGGCAGCACTGAGTGCTTGAAGCGTATTATGCGATCGCGACGATTTTTTTATGATGGTAATAAGTGACAAGTGTCTCCTATCATCAGTATGCGGCGTACTTCTCTCAGGTCAATTGATAATCAGTTATGCAAAATGGCAGACAACAGTGTTAACGCATATATGGAACAGCGAATTATTATAAAGATATTTATTGTGAATGGAGACGTGAAACCGGCGGACATTTACAGAAGACTTCAAGCACAGTACGACGATGAGACAATTAGCCGCAGTAAAACATTTGAATGGTGCAAACGATTTAAAAATGGCCGTACGTCATACTGCCTATCGCACTACTTGCACATTATTGGAACTTGATTGGGAGATATTGCTTCATCCTCCTTACAATCCAGACCTTGCTCCGAGCGATTTTCATCTTTTCGGACCTTTAAAAAACTTCTTGGAAGGCCAGCATTTCAGAACTGATGATGAGGTGAAACACGCTGTCCGATTCTGGCTCCGGTACAGATAAATCTTTTTATGCTACTGGTATCCAGGTGTTAGTGAAACAGGGCAAGTGTATAAAAATGTAGCAGGAGACTATATCGAAAAATAAATATAGTTTTTATTTATATAAATGCGTTCTATTATTTCGTACTTTACCCTTAAAAGTCCCGGTTTGACTTGAACAACCCTTGTATCTCCTTCTTTTTAAATCCTGCTTTTAAAAAATTAAACAACTATTTCTTTGATCGGAAACTTTTGCATGTCACCTACCTTTAGAATATTAAGTTATATTGATATTGTATTTATATTGTTATAGGTTGCTATAAAGATAATAGATAAAACTAAACTAAATGAGGAAAACTTAGCAAAAATTTTTCGTGAAGTACATATAATGAAAAGGTTACGACATCCTCATATTATAAGACTGTACCAAGTAATGGAAACGGAGAAAATGATATATTTAGTGACAGAATATGCTCCTGGAGGTGAAATATTTGATCATCTTGTTCGAAATGGTAGAATGCCAGAACCAGAAGCACGAAGAATTTTCCGTCAGATTGTACTTGCCGTTCATTATCTGCATCAACAAAGAGTAGTTCATCGAGATCTTAAGGTCTAGCTGTTGTGTTATATCGAAATTGGATGTCCTACAATCTTAATTGTTAATAAAATTTATTACAAATTGTATACATATTGTTATATGCATATAATTAGCTTTTGCTTCTTCTTTTTTTAGGCTGAAAATTTGTTACTTGATGCAGACAATAATATAAAACTTGCTGATTTTGGATTTAGTAATGAATATACACCTGGTGTTCCACTTAGTACATGGTGTGGTTCACCACCATATGCCGCACCTGAAATTTTTGAAGGAAAACACTATGATGGTCCAAGAGCTGACGTATGGGTATGTTATAATTTTTATATACATATTTTTTTTGAATATTTAAAGGGGACTTATGTAAATAACCCTATTATATATAGTTTAATTAATTTGATCGAACACTGCTGCGTTGCAGCGCGCACGGGATTGATTGACTTATGTCCGTTTTCACCAACATCGTTTAACTTTAACCTTAGTCTAACTAACCTAAGGGAGACTGTTAGAAAGAGACAAAGAATGAGTCAAACTAAGGTTAAAGTTAAACGACGTTGATGAAAACGGGCATTAATGATTAAATAACTCAATGAATATATACGCGCGCGCGCGCGCGTCCCCCTTCCACACACACACACACACACACACACACACACACACACACACACACAGAGAGAGAGAGA
>NW_020221941.1:8014-9476 GCF_003070985.1 Temnothorax curvispinosus
ACTATTCTAATATACTACAATAGTTAATTTCTGAAAAATTTCTGAAAAATTTGCAATTAAATTTGGGCATCCAGCCAACTGTACGATAAGTACTAGAACTTAGCTCTAATAAGCAGGGAAACGGTGGTAGCTGCTTTTTTTTTTAATAACCACTATATTTTACAATGGAATTATCTTTTGTTATTCTTTGTAGCAAAATATTTTATCATGTAATATTCGTTATACAGGGTGTTCGGTAATAATCGTCGGACCTCTTGTACACAAGTAAAGTGAGTTAAGGGGTAAACCCACTCTAGAATTTTCAAAAAATCGATTTTTTTGTTAAACTATGCTTTAAGGTCTTAGAAATAAGGTACACTTGGTTTCAAAGCTCGGAAAAATCTCTATTATTCCTTTTTTGTAATCCGTCTGCCGCCGCGTTCGCATCTGTGAATGGTAACTGAAACTTTAAACGCGTTTTTCTCGAAATCGCTTTTTTAAAATCGGGCGGAATCAGAACTCGAACACCTTTTATCCGATTGACTTAAAATTTTAAGTGAAATTTTACAATAACATTATCTTTAGAAGTACATGTGGATTTTGCGATAAGTTGAACAAAACTTTTTTTATAAACAATTTTGTGCGAAATTTTTTAGCGAAAAATGAAACTTTTTTTCAACATGCACCATTCTTACAAAAAATGATATTTCGCAATTCCCACATGTACTTCTATAGAAAAACATATTTTTCAAAAATCTTTGAATTTTTGTTCCAGCTCAGAAATTATAGGAGCTTCGATTCCGCCCGTTGAACGCCTTCCGCAAAAAGGCACTTTGGAGCAATGGCTCTGGTGCCGCTATTTTGGCAATAAATAATTAATAAAAATTTTTTTTTATACTTTAATATATAGATAATAAATAGAATTAAACCGATTTTTATTTATGATTATTGTATTTTTGAAAAAAAATTATCAAAAATTGGCTTTTTTTGAGACTCTACAGTGGCAGAGAGAAACCTGAGAGAGGCCATCCCGGCATTTTTCGTCAATTTTTCTGTGTCACATTTTCCGACGCGCCGCCTGAGAAAGTGCGTATCAACTACGTCGTTTCGCTCGGTAACCGCACATGATTTGCGTCCGTGCTAATGATTCGTGTCCGAACTAGCCAGTTAGAGGGGATATGCTGCGGCCGCGGCGCACAGTGGAGCCGTTTGCGCGAATCGCGGAAAAAATTATGTTACTTGTAAAATATGTAATGAATAATTATAGAACCTTTCAATGTTGACTTATAAAAATTGCAAAAGTGTATATTTATTAAAAATTAATGATAGGAACAAGTATTTGAGTAAAATTAAATAAAAATTCAATTTACATTTATTTTACGTATAAGAGCAAAGTAATTCTTGCGTCGATCATCGCTTAAGTCTAAATTTTTTTGATGTGGTTTACTTCTTAAACTAGTTATTAACGGATCGGATGACACGA
>NW_020221942.1:0-1817 GCF_003070985.1 Temnothorax curvispinosus
ACTACTAGGATAAACCCCATCTATCTGGCGGGACCACAGTCCAATTTGAATTGCACATATCTCTACAGGTAGGAAGAAAATACCACAGTTTGAAGCGATTCTGACGTGGGCCAAAAAACGGATATTTTCCTACATGGGAAATTTTGAAACGAAAGTTGGAGGCAGAAGATGAGCTCCAATCAAGTTGAAATTTTACAGATATTAGTTTTAAACATATTCACATCTTTTCCGTCTAGTTACGTTATAAAATTCAAAAAACATTTTTTTCGCTTCACCCTAATATATATATAGAAACAATCCAGAAAATATTATTATAATAAATGTATCTAACATGACAATGAGTTATATTACATAAATTGTGATAGTGCACAAAAAAAAATTTAATATTAGAATACAATTACTGAAATAAAATAATTATATAGAATACAATATATATTATAAATAAAATTAATATAATATAATATAATAAATATATTATATTATATTATATGTACAATAATCATAAATAAAATGTAGTGTTTTGATTCAAAATCACTTTATAAAACTTGAGTCTTATATATTATTTAACGTTACGTGACATATAGATAAAATATTGCTCATAATGTTTCTTTATATTTCTTAGAACTTCTTTTGATTTTATCATTTTTTATATAAATACCTTATCTATTTCAAAATTGTGAATAGTGTTACAAAAATTCTTGTTCTATGGTATTGAAAAAAATTAGAATTTTGAAATTGCACTTTTAAGTAACAATATAGAAAAATAATGCTTGAAATTTTTCTCTGTTATTTAAATTCATTCTTTTAACCATATCGTTTACTATGTAATTATTTCACATATTTTTTAGAGTTCTAGATAGTGCTACACAAATTCTTGTATAATTATATAGGAAAATTCTAGAATTTAAATCGCTTTTGCTTAAAGAATTGTGATGTACATATTTACACATTTCAAAAAAAGTGCCAAGACTGTATACCTTTAAATCCTTATTTTTAACACTTAAGGGAGAAAATCACTGTGACGGTTGGAAAAAGATGCTATTTTCGTGAATTTTTTTTCGCGAGAAATAATAAAGGCCATAGCCGGATAAAAAGGGTCAATGTGCCCCCATACAAATCACGCTCATTTTTTTTGCTTTAATTGCTATCAGTGTCACTTACAATTTAGTCAAATATTAGCCCTTAATATTGAACCGTTTTACTGTAAAAAATAAAAATAAAAATTTCGAAAATAATTCATATCTTTTGATCGACTTAACCGATTTTGATGAAATTTTAATATGTTGTAGATATCATTGAGACACATTTGTGGAAAATTCGGAAAGGGTTTCTGATGACAGAAACATTGATAAAGAAATAAATAAATGTTATTGATTTTTTTTAGTCCCAATATCTTTCTTGTACAATTACGAAAAATTTTTTCTAGAATCTTGGAGTAGTTTTCTATCGGACATAATTTTTTGAAAGCAATAAAATGGGTAGGCGGTCTTTTAAAAAATAAAGTATTTTTTTTATTTTTTTTAATATGATATGCTTTTGATACGATTGCCATATATTTTATGTAGAATTTTGGGATAGTATTCTACAACAAATAATTTTTTCGAACCAATAAAATAGGTAGACAAAAATTTACAAAAATAAAATATAGTTTTTTATTTTTTTAAATTATGATATGCTCTTCGTACTATTGCCATATTTTTTTATAAACTTTTGAGACGGTATTCTACAACAAGTAATTTTTTCAAACCAATAAAATGGGTAGAAGGTACTTTAAAAAATAAAATATTTTTTTCCAAAATTATAGTTTTTTGGTACCA
>NW_020221943.1:0-7212 GCF_003070985.1 Temnothorax curvispinosus
TTTTTTTCCGTGATATAATTTACATCTATAATAATAATAATATAGATAAATATTATTCATATGTGTTCAATAATTACTTTGCAAATGAAACTCGAGGATAGTTCGCAAAGATTGTAAGTATACATATGTATGCTGGAAGATAAAATTTTCGGGTTCAGCGACGCTCGAATATATGTATAATAATCAACGATGAGCAATTTTGATAGCAACGTTATTTTATATACTTTATATCTCTTGGTCTCGCAAGTTTGCTCGATCATAAGATATGGGTGTGTGTGGTGTGCGTTGATGCGACGGTAGAAGGGTAAGAGAGCGAAGGTATTCGTGCAAGGAAGAACAAAATAATGCTGAACATGCGCGCCATTGGAGAGTCGTAAAACGAAGGGGATCGAATCGCAAGAGTTGATAGTTCCCGGCATGAGTTTCTTTCTACAGCACCATTGTCTAATGAGATTGTCTTACCATGGTAGAAATCTCGATAGTCGAATGAAGATCGTATCTATACGAGCGTACAAATTATGTTGTAGTACCATCGCGTTGGAATGTAGCATAATGACTATCTATAGATGTAAAAAAATGCCGTATTGATTTCATACAAAATCATTCTTTAACCATTTCATTAGTTTTGCAATGCTAACAGTCGTTCTTGCGCGTCCCTGATTTGACTTTTTAATTTTTCGTGAAAAGAAAAGGCTTCGCAAATGAATGAATATTACACAATATCGCGATTAACATTATATTTCATATAAATGCAAAGTATTGTTTTGTTTCAGTAACGAAATAAAATCGGCTAAAGAATTGGATATATTCAACACAAAAGCATTTCGCGGTGCTTACGACAGGATTAATAAAACACAATGGATATGTAGAGCTAAAAAAATTGATCTAATATTCTAATTTAATAAAGTTCAAATAATGAAACGATTCAAACTAATTCGATTAAATAAATTTTTTTCGCAGAAAATTTGTGGTAACATGCGTAATGTGCTGTTTTGAAGAATACAATCGGTCTGCAGGAATCATCCTAATGGCAATTACAAAGTGACATTTCAACTCACCTTGCGGCTATAATAATAATGACGCAGAGGTCGCTGCGGTACGACGACAATCCAATGTCGTCGTGCGTCGCGGCGGCAGAAGGGCGTAGGGAGGGGACGCTTTTGCCCTTTTCCCTTCCAAGGGTCTCTGTGACCCGGGTAGCTACTCCATGCCGTTCCGTTTTTCAACTGCTGAAACAGCCACACATTGGATTCGCATTTAACACAGCTGACAAAAAACAGGGACATCGGGTATGTTATTTTTACGAAATTTCACGAGCATTGTTCTTATTCGACGCGAGGATTACAAGAATATCAATGATCCCTGCTGTAATAGGGATTACAATGTCACTGATAAGCGTTTCTTTCAAATCTGTTCTTGGAGATGACGCGAATCACACAAATTTAGCGCCATATTACACTTTCACAAATCCGATATGATGAGAGAATTGTATACAAATTTCCAACCGTAGAATTCATGATCTGCGATTGAAAACCTGCTTCGAATTGTTCATTGAATACAATTATAAGAGTTCTCCCGCATTCCCTTTATCGTTTCTTTATTCGGAAACGCAAGAGGACGATGATGCGTTCGCGGTAACGCTCACACTACACCAAGCGCTGCACAATGATCGTTAAACGCGTTCTGTATCGATCGTCCGCCACAGAAAAACAGGTGAGGAAGCAGCAACGGAGCAATCATCTGGTACCACCACGTTCGGGTCGCGTCGACACGCGAGATCGCGGGGAGAACGCGTTGTGTCGTCGGGATTTTGACTGCGCTTAGCAGCCACGGCGGCAAAGGCGAGGCAAACGTTGGTGAACGTAACGGAACGGAAATATACACCGCGAGCTGAACGAGTTAGTTCGCTGCCAAAGCTTGGCAGCACCACTACGCGACAGACGCGTGTAGCCAAGACCAGAGAGACCGTAGGTACCGGCCAACGGGATTTACTATGCTCGAACTGTACCGGTCTTCTCTCTCTTTCTCTCTTTTTCTCCCTGTCTCTTTCTCTTGCCCTCTCTTTCCCGCTCTTTCTTTCTCTCCTTCTCTTTCTCTCTCTCTCGCTCCGTCGGCTAAGGCAGCAGCGGCATGGCAGCGCAGCAAGACGAGTTGTTGCGAGCGACACGTAACAACGACCGCCTCTCTTTGCCTCGCACACTGCCGTCGCAAAACCGTAGGATGGAGTCAGGTCGAAGCAGGCCAATCAGGCGCCCAGCGTATCTACCTGCGGACTGCCTTCTGTGTAGCACCTGCAGGCAATATGCCTCAGCCTTATACTTTGTAAAATGCCGGCTCGCGTCGATGACAGATCGTCCGCGGTCTACCTCGGCTCTAACCCTTTCCTCTTTCGCCGCTTCTGCGTTTCTTTATGCCGAGGTTGGATTACTACGCGAAGCCAACTAGCTGGTACTAATGTTCTCATGTCGTCGCATACTGCATAGCAATTGCCAAGTCGATTTGTCAATGATACGTCAACAAAATGTTTTTCGACATGCATAGCGTACATGGATATAATTATATTCAGAGAAATAGTACATGTCAACAGAACTATACGAGTATAACGCACATTTTATTCTCGGTTTTCTGTTTTTTTCCTCTTTCTCTTCCTATATATAGACTAGACGCTGGCATCAGTCCCGAGATATTATACATACACGAAAGGAAACGAATCCGTGAAGATAATTTGCTCCATCTTCCATTCGGAATTTCAAGCCGACCGTGGAAAGAAGCGAGTCACTATGCCACGAAGCAGAGCACCGCAGATTGAGTCACTAGCCGGTTTTATTTCGGTACCTGTTATTGGCTCTCTTAACGCTCTCCCGCAAATGCGAAACAAAGGTCCGCCATTGATTGAACTTGCTAGCCTCTCGGAAACATTTAACGCTCACTTGGACATCCCTAGCGATAGAAATGCCGCGTTTTCTCGCGGTACTAGCGAATTGTCAAGACCGCTCATTTTCTCCTGCCATTATCTTCTGCCGTCATCATTTTCATTGCTATCCTTATGATCAGTAGCGTGGAAAATATAAATCGCACAAGAGAGATCGCCTAACATCGCCTGCGAAAGTTTCGCGGAACGTACGCTACAAATAAACATTCTGTAATTCGATTGTCAAATTATGATTTCTATGAGTCTATCTGATTGCATTTACAGATACCTAATAAATAGTCATTATTGCACACTTTGTTAAATCAACATTAATTTCGATTCAAAACGATAAAAGGAGTTTGTCGACTTTACAACTTTTCGCATCTTGAACATGATTTCCCCTCATCTGCATTGAAATGTTAACTATATTTGCATCAAGTACAACGATCATCCGATCAATGAACTCTCTTATGTTCTCGAATTAATACACCAACTTATAAACATACCTGATTTTCGCGTAATATTAAGTCGCGGCAGCCCATCTTCATCGACTATTTTTAGGACGGGCGATAAAAATGTCAAGTATCTTTATCACTTACGGCGGCGCGGCTTTTGAGGCTTTAAGAACTTTTAATTAAAATACTTTGGGCACACAACAAGCGTGCGTCGTGAAAGGAGCGGATGGCGGCGTGAATTCTAAAATAGCGGCGTCGTGGAAGGAGTGGATTTGATGTTGATGTCCACGATTGGTTAACTCCGCGGTTGTTTCGAGATCTTAGGTTCGGCCCACGATATCTTAATAGATTGCCTTCTACTTGAATCGCGTCATGGCCGTCGCGTCTGTTCGCTCGTAGGGATACTGTTTCGTTTCAAACGACCATCTTATGCCAATGGATATAATTCACAATGCGAACCGCAATGATTTTATTAATACTAATAAGCCTGTCCAATCCAAATTCTCGATAGTTCGAGTCGTAAAATTGGGAAAAATTGCAAATGGTCTTATAATTAATGTCCAAATTTATCTATCAACTTCATCCGACGCGCGAGTAACAATTATTCCTCGTTAATATTGTTAGCATTCGCGTTTTATACCACGTCATCATTCGCTAAAACATAACAGTTGTTTTATTACGTGATGTCGCAATTACAAATTCAAAGCTCGACGCTGAAGAATTTAACGCGAGGAACCAGCGAGCGATCAGAGCCACTTCGAGTGCATTTAGTGCCTTTTATGTTTATTATTTTATAGCGATGTAATCTGTGGGCAGTTAGACTTAAATAGGCAGCCACCGTGTTTAAATAACGGCGCTCGATGGGTTTGTGAAGTCGTAATTTATCGTTGATCATCGTTCGTCAAAAAGGCCATCGGGCGCACAAAGTTCGAACCTACGCGGGGCAATAAATTTACAACCTCGAAAACCAAAGCATAAAACTTGTAGCGTATCTGTAGCAGATATCTATAAGTATACACATATACCCACGTAACCGTCGTTGTAGATTCTTTGATCTCTAAGACCTCGGATCAGACGGCAGAAAACCTGTGCTACGAACATACATTATGGAAATATAATGTATGTTTAATGAACTGAGCCCCGAAGAAAATTTATTATCTATACAAATTATGATTCGATCTTAAAAAAAAAAGGAGAAAACACTAAGAACGCGGTACATTCAGGTGGTTTCGGCGTCGTAATGATTTACGCTCGCGATTCCTCACGCGTTTTTTCGCTTGAATACATGTGCAAACTAAGTTAATACACGATTGCATTTATCATCACTCCAAGCAAACAATCGCGTACAGAAACAGAGGCGATAAAGTCATTAGTCGATGAATTTAAGCATTGAAAGTTATATAGAAACGACTAATAAAATCGGCAAGGCCGTTTCACTCATTACAGTATTTATGACTATGATGATTGTCGCGGGACATCTAACGAATAGTAATCGAGTAAATTACATCCGAATATTTCCTTTCATATGAGTCATTTGTCATACAACGTCTATACCTTCTAACCGCATTTTTGAGTCCATGATGAGAGTAAAACAAGATCTTTTCTATTAAGAAAAGAAGAAAAAAAGATGTCATAAGCGGAAAGATGTTATATTTATCTTTCCAATAAAACAAAAAGCACGTTGAGGGATGTTATCAAATATGATAACATTATTTAGACAATGACAGTGTATAATCTTGCCTCAAGAATTTGACGATATTATGTGTTATTCTAACACATCTTTGCTAGAACCAAAGAACATTTTAATATAGCTAAAATAACCCTAATCTGCACATATGTATAATTTATAAAACAGTAAAAAATGAGTCACTATTTATACATAATGTTAAAATATGTGAATTTTATATTGTCGATTTTTTAATCTTTTTTTCTGTAAGAAAGAGATATTGGTCTATTTATAATATTCCTGAAGCTACCGTGTGTAACCCGCTGCTTTTAATGCTATATAAATAGACATATAATAAAGTGATTGATCACCGAGTTCAACTATCACGTGTTACAAGAAGAACCAATAAAATCGCCAAGGTCGTTTCGCTCATTAAAGTATTTATGATTGCAATTGTTATGGGATATCGGTCACAATTATCACCTATTTAACTTCGCGCCGGACGATTTGTCTTCGACATAGCGCAACGCTTTACAGCTTGGTCCAGTCACACCGATAGAAGAAAAGGAAGACGGGGGAGAACATAAGAGCTCATAAATGTGAATTTAAGAGACGCAATAAAAACACATTGAAATCGAGAGTGAACGAGCGGAAGCACGTGCTTCAACTACCGCGGGATTTTGTTCGTCACATCGCTTCTCATTTGCGAATGCGCTCGACGAAAAGTGCACTTCTCTTTTCTTCTGATCTTCTTCAGTTTCTTTCTCTTTTTCTTTTAATATTTGTAATCCTAATTAAGGCAGTTATTTATTGAGTCAAAGTTGATCTTGACATAAAACAGATCGTCACAGTTAATTTATATTGATTAAATGCACATGTTTTGTTTGTAATTTACGTGATTAATTAAAATTATTAAATAATTGAAGAAAGAAAATTGTTCTCTGTCCCTATTATTTTGCGTACACTATTAATCTCTGCTGTGCCGTATGTTCTGTGTGTTATATATCCTATAGTGTAACCGTATTATTTTCCGAATTAACGCGCGAGCTCATAAATTTTCGACAGAAGTGATTCATTACCTCTTGAACCTTGCTTTACACAATCCATCTTGAGACAGCGCATTCGATTTATTTTATAGTCTGGTAACTAAAGCCCTGTCATTATAGGCACAATACCTTTCGATCAATGTCCCTCACTTCCCTTTTATTAAGATTATACAAAAAAGAGTTAAAAAAAATCACCTTCTTAAAGATGTGTTTACTATTTCGAGACAATGTTTCTCCTTGAATTAGTCACGATACAATTTTTTTCTCCCGTCTGTAAATGCCGAAATAATTCAAGGTATAAGAAGGTTTCGACGAAAGGTCGAAACTCCCATAAACCGTTTATTGGTGCCAGCAAAAACACTCTTGAGTAGACAGACTTCTGTGACATACCTGAACCATTTCTGACTTTTCCAAAATTAATTTTCATTAATGTATTGAGATATTCGTCAATGTTTTATTCTATTCCTTATCTTTATATTTGTAAACTTTATACGAGCTAATCAATAATTCACGATGAATTTATTGAGGTCAAAAGCAAGCTGTATATTTAAAAATGTTTCATTGCAGATATATTAGCCTGGGTAGAGAAAAAACAACGATAGTACTATTAAAATGTCAATTAGTCGTCTTCATAAGCTTCAAAAAAAAGAACTTTTGTAATTTTTATTATGTTATTAATTTCGATTAACATAAATTTCTTGCGCAATAAACTGTACATTTAGTTAATTTTTTAGTGACAAGAAACATAACAGGAAACTTAGAAATTGCCTGCGACGTTTACTAACTTAACATAGATAAACGGTAAAAGAATATCTTGGGAAAATTTCGAAACGTAGGTTTGCACCAAAGATTGCAGTCTACCAAGAAAGTGCAAGTTCCAAGCAAACTGACTGGCAACGCTGCCTTCCTTGCGAAGACGCGGTATCGACCGCGGTAGTTCCCAGAGGCCAAACCGTCTCAACCTCCAAGTTTCTTGTTCCTTCTGCGGTCCAAACAGCCTTCAGGATTCACGACCCCTTCACCCTTTCGCAGTTCGAGCGAATAATACGATAAGCAAAACGCTGCGAGATATAAAATCGAGGCAAATGTATTTTGGATGGTTACATCAGTGCTGAATAAAGCAGATAAAAAAAG
>NW_020221944.1:0-14600 GCF_003070985.1 Temnothorax curvispinosus
AAATAACGCCATCGTCCTTTCAGTAATCCGATTGCTCTTTCTATGATTACTCGGGCAGATGACAAACACTTATTAAATTCCTTCTGTCTTCTGGTTAAATGGCCATTATCATAGAAAGGTGACTATCCTCAGAAAAAAATTCTGGAGTACAACATTGTTGTACTCCAGAATAAAGAAATACTCGCATGTCATGTACACAACCTGGCATTCCAGCAAAGACATGAATGAAAGACAAATCATCTTTACAAATTACCTAGAAAAAAAATATTTTTATTAATAAACATTTCGCTGCTTCTAGATGTTGTTTATTTAATTTACATTTATATAGTTTGTAATATTTATTATATCTTAAATTAGGATATCTATAATAAACAAGAAAAATATACTTTTTGCCTACTTGTAACTGTATGGAGAATCTGCCTTTTCTGTTTATATAGCTATTAGCATCTCTTTTTGGTCGAGTAATGTTTATATGTGTCCCATCAATGACACCTAAAATTTTTGGAAATCCATACAATCTTTGCATATTTGTCCATATTGTTTGAGCTTCTCCATAAGTAGGCCATCTGATAAAAACATTTTGAAGACTATATAATGCTCGAACAACTCTTTTGACGCTAACCCATGCAGTTGATCTGGCAACACCAAATCTTTCGCATATGGAGCGATAAGAATCTGGTGTTGCCAAAACATAAATAGCTATTAGTAGCTGTTTTGTTGCATTAATTTGCTCTCTTTCATGGAATGGAGATAATTCCAATTTGGGTCCAATTAAATGCAACACAAAATAAAAAGTATTACGTTCCATCCTGTAACAAATAATATCACATATTATATATATTAAATTAATAAAAACGTATATTTTATATTAATATATAATGATATTAAATAAAGTGACAATTTACCTAAAATGTGACTTAAACTCAATATTTGTATATCTTGTAACAATATTTTCCAAATAATCTGTTATTTTTGGTACTATTCTTCTTTCACCTTTATTATTATCTCTATTATCGAATAAAATATTTTGTAATTCTTTATTATTATCATCACTGTCTGAAGAAGAGGAACTACTTGAAGATTCAAACATATTTTCGAGTAAAATATACTCTTCCATGATATCTAATTGCAACAAGTAGGTTAAAATTTCAGCAATTGAGCAGTCCCAGTGGGAGAAACGAAACGCAGCACTAGGACTGGGAATTTTCAATGCTGCCAATCTTACTTTTTTTCCCAATACCAAAAAATATATTTTCGAACGCACCCTTAGATTGTGCATGTTCGGTTCGCGGACCGACGGTCATTTCACGTTGGCCGCGATGCCTGCCGCGCGTTGGCATCTATGTCTTGCCCCTTGGATAGGTGGCTGTCCGAAATTGCTGACCGCGCCTCCGTGGTATCGCCATCCTGGCTCGTGCACGTTCGGCTCGCGGACCGATGGTTATTTTGCGTCAGTCGCGATTCCCTCATCGCGTTTGCGTCGTTATCTCGCCAATAGGACGTGTGGTATGCCTAATTCGCTGACCACGCCTCGTGGCACCTCCGTTTCGGCCGGTGGCCGATTCGCGAGCGCGTCAAATCTTAATTTCGCCTTCGCTCATGCCGCTGAACCTGTTATCGGGGATAGGAAATGTACGCACAAGCACAACTACATTTTCGCTAGTCACACCGATAGTTTCATTCTCCACCTTCGCTCGTGGATCTCGTCAATGATATCGCGGTGATGGACCGTCTCGCAGGATGAGCGCCCTTAATCCTATTCGCGCGCCTACGCATTGCATAATCCTTATGCCCGTTTCGCCTCGCTCGCATTACGAACTTCTCGTTCGTTTGCCTTTAAGTCTACGTTACGTATACCACGGAACCTCGTAAACTCACGCGTGATTTTATTTAACCTTAATAGATCGTTTAATCCAAAAGGAACAATTCTGCCGTTAATCTTAACTGAAACTTGGAATTCTTTATTTAAACGTAAACATTGTTAACTCATTGTTAATAAACCACGAACTAAACTTGTCCTCCGGGGACCGGGTTCTCGTTCCCCGTTAATCTTAACGTAAACAAAACAAAAAAAATAACTGTTTGTCTTCACGTCGGACGATTTACTCGTCCTCTCCATGGTCTACACAGACATATGGTCATCTCGATCATTTTACCACTATTACCAACTTTCTTCGTATTTATAACCTGATATATAAGCAAAAAAAAACGAATATAGAAAATAACGCTAATTTATTTACAGTCACTTAATCGCTAGTTTCATTGTTCGCATATCACAGTCGACATGACACCGTCGTCGCGTCTCGTAACGCCGCTTGTATTCTCGCTGTTGCGCCCGCAGATCCGTCGGGCTGGCTTTTTCGCTGTCCCGCTCCGTCGATTTGACGCCGGGCTTCTTTCCCGTCTTCGTTCTCGACTTGACGAGCGGCTGCGGCAGGATCCTGTCCTCCACGACGGTGGGTCCCAGCTTGTGCATCGCGGGAGTCGGCACAATTTCAGCCGTCGGCTGCAAACTCCCCGTCAGCGAGGTATCGAGGTTCGCCGACGATTCCTCGCTCGTGATGTTAATCGTGCTCGACTGCCTCTGCTTCTTGAGCTGCCGTTTTTCTCGCCGTTTGGCCAAATGTTCGGCGTGCTCCATTTCATATATTGCGCGCGTCCTGCGACATGTTTTGCGCGCCGCCGCGCGTTTGCCGGTTCTTTGTGTCGTAAGCACGACACTTTGCTCGTGCCGGTATTGCACTCGTATTTCACTCGCGTACTTTTCACCAGACTTTGTTTCATCGTCCTCCCGATCTCTCTCGAGATCGCTGTGGTCGCTACCTCGTGCCGAGTGCGTATCCTGCAGCGTCGCATTTTCTCCTTCTTGATACTCCGCGTCATCGTCATCGTGGTCATCCACCTCGGATTCGGGGATGATCTCTCGTTCGACTCCTTCTCCGCTGGTACTTGGCTGTGGCGTCGGTTGCCTGAGCGGTGACCTCCGCTCATCCCTTACGCACTCTTGGCCCGTGGTTGTGGTCTTGCTCTGTTTCGGTGACGTTTGCTCCAGGCCGTACTCGTTTAAGCGTTCGGGCCTGAATTTCGTACGCGCGTACACTTGTTGATCCCGTTCGCCGAACAGGTCGTTCTGGAGGTCGCACTGGATCCCCATGCTGTCCGTCGATCTCTGCGACTGTGGTTTGCACATCGCGGGAGTCGGCATGATTTCAGCCGTCGGCTGCAGCGTGAAGTTGGCGTCTTACATTGGTAAATTATTCTTAACCGAAATTGAGATATCTCAGATCCGCTTGGGTCATGTGTTTTAGAATCGTTTGTAGTAACAATAATTTTATTTGTAGTAAAATAATTTAAAAGTTGCAATGTATTTGTAATAAACAAATAACGTATCTTTGTTAATTTTAAAGATATCTTGAATCTGCTTGCGCTATGTGTTTTAGAATTGTTTGTAGTTGTTTGTAGTAACAATAATTTCGTTTGTAGTGGAATAATTTAAAAGTTACAATGTATTTGTAATAAACAAATTACGTATCTTTGTCAGTTTTAAAGATATCTCGAATCCGCTTGCGCCATGTGTTTTAGAATTGTTTGTAGTACAAAAATTTTTGTTTGTACAATACTTAAAAAATAAAAAAAAAGCTTATAAATTATTTATTGATAATTGAGAATTAATATACAATAAGAACTTCAACGGTATCGAATTTCTATCACAAATCGTTTGTAGTGGTTTGTATTACAAAAGTTTTTCTTTGTAGTAAAAAATTATTGTAGATATACAAGGTGATTTAAAACAACCGTTCGTCGTATTCCTGACTTTATTCTGAGACAAAATTGTTAGCGAATTACGGACCGAATATGGAATGTAGGCAGGGGCGACGCAACTCATCGTCCGACGCAGGTGATAACGGGGAGCGCTTGCTGGGATCAGCTGCTTGCTATACGCGCAGTCCGTAATTCCAAACTATTTCTTCTTATAATTTAAAAGGTAAGCTTCGGTAAGTAAGTTTTCTTTTATGCGATGACAAAATTTTGGTAAAGGAAAAATCCTCTCAAAATTCAGTCAGAAATACAACATTTTAAGGACAAACGGTTGTTTTGAGTCACCCTGTATTTCTTGTTTATTTTTAAATTGTCATTGCATAAAAGAAAACTTTTAGCACGTAGAAAACGTAAAGAAAAACAGGTTGATTTCGAGGAATTAATTTATATATTTATTTGTAAGTGTGATATTAAATAATGAATGCAATATAATTACTTTCTAATACTTTTCGTACAGATTCATCATACATATAACATACAGTAACACATACGTATAACATCCAGTAACGATAAAAAATTAAATATATTAATTTATCGTACCGTATTCGAGGTAATAACCCGCACATAAAAATAATTAATAAAAATATAATATTAATGTATACATATGTGTATATGTATACAGGGTGATTCTGAACAACCCCGCGTCCTTGTAAATACGTATTCTTGAATTAATTCTGAGACAATTTTTCCTCTACGAAAATTTTGTCCGAAGCTTACTTTTTGAATTATTGCAGAAAATATTTAGCCAATAACGGGGCCCGTACAGATGGTAGGCAGGGGCGGCGCAACTCACCGTCCGACGCGGGCGTTAAGTAGGACGCTGGCTGCGATCAGCTACACGCGCTAATCAAGAGACACGGCAGTGTCTCGCGCCAAGTATAAACGCATCGCGAGACTGCCATATATCTTTACGCAAGAATACGACTTGCGAGTGCCTGAGCTTATGGAATCTCAATAATTGCTTATGCACATACACGGTCCCTCTCTTTCACTCACTCACTCACTCACTCACTTACCTTGTAGAGATTTGATGTCTTCTATACTGCTGTAGCTTGACGGATGAATAATTTCATCGTGGATCGCACCTCACGTTCTCATGTAACAAATCCACACCGAATAATAAGCCAAAGTTTTTTTATTTTATAAATGGTCATGACGTATCGTGATACATACTCGGATTTACCCACGCACTTGAGTGAGTGAGTGAGTGAGTGAGTGAAAGAGAGGGACCGTGTATGTGCATAAGCAATTATTGAGATTCCATAAGCTCAGGCACTCGCAAGTCGTATTCTTGCGTAAAGATACATGGCAGTCTCGCGATGCGTTTATACTTGGCGCGAGACACTGCCGTGTCTCTTGATTAGCGCGTGTAGCTGATCGCAGCCAGCGCCCTACTTAACGCCCGCGTCGGACGGTGAGTTGCGCCGCCCATGCCTACCATCTGTACGCGCCCCGTTATTGGCTAAATATTTTCTGCAATAATTCAAAAAGTAAGCTTCGGACAAAATTTTCGTAGAGGAAAAATCGTCTCAGAATTAATTCAAGAATACGTATTTACAAGGACGCGGGGTTGTTCAGAATCACCCTGTATATCATACACATGAATATAATATTCAGCAAATAATAATATATAACAAAAAAATTAATTATTTTATATTAATGTGTATTTTTGTGAGGTAACGCAGTTATTAGATAAATTGTTTATTTCTTATCATTTTTTTTCAACGTAATAATTAAAATATTTGTATATAATAAAATGAATAAAAAAAACTTCGCCAGTAATAATTTTTTTTGTTAATGTTGTGCTCGAATTAGATTTAAACATTAGCATGAGTTTTGTCAGACTTTATATAAAAAAGGTCAGGTATACATCTTTTTTGTTTTTTTTTTCTCGTTTATTAAGTTTGCGTGATTTTGCCGTGGGGGATAAACCGTCATGAAATTCCCATAAACCTAATTTGTTTCGATTTCTCAAAATTAATGCTTGATAATGGGATGTAGCACTCTCACTCATTGCTGGAATATGTTCAACATTAAGCCCCAACTAATTTATAAATATGGTCACCAAAGTACAAATCACCTGGTAAGTCTTCTAAAAAAAATTTACGTTCATAGTTACTTGAATATCCTGATCTTTTGATAAGACTAGTCCATTGTAATGCTTCAAAGTCGAGAAATAAATGAGATCCGTGATCGAAAACAACTGTTTTTTTTTTATTACATGTACTACAAGTTTGCAGTTTATGTTGACAATAATTGTTTAGCGATTTCTTGAAGTCCTTTTAAACCCTTTTTGTACAATGGGATCAAATCAACTTCGAATACTGATTTAATCCTTGTTTTTGAATCCTTACAAACATTGCAAACTTGAGTCATGGTAATGGAAAGTTCATCATGAAATATTTCAATAATATTGCCAATATTCGTCTCACAATTCACAATATTGCCTTCAGGTTTCTTGAATTTTAACAGTATTTCTGCACGAACCTTATAAACATAATTAATTGGTTCTTTAGTTGACAGTACTTTAATGATGTCAAATACTTTATTATTGGATCGTTTCACATACTCATTATATGGAGCCCAGTCTGCATAACCAACTCGAACACAATGAATGATTGAATCAAAGGGACAAGTATTTGAGAACTTGAGTAACAACCATGCACTGGTCTGGAGAGGAGGTTTACTATTACCGTTTATCACAAGTAATATTTTTTTAGTTAGTTTTGGACGTTTATGAAGATTCTCAATATCAGGACAATATTCAAAATATACAACCTTTTTCTTCTTATTGTTGAGCAACCCTTTCTATTCATCAACTTTATTTAAATAGGAATTTTCATGATTTGATGAAATATCCTGTAATACATCTGTAACTGCGGTGGACTCATCCGGAGGATTTTTTAATCCAGTAGATTGATTAATATTATAATTTGAATCATCTACAATCGATGAAGATAAATTCTTTTTTTGTTAACTTGAACAATGGGATTTATATCTGTCAGCAATAAATCATTTACACTGTTCTTAGGAAAGTCATTCTTGCAGCTGGATTGTGTATAATTCATTAATAATTTATCGAATGTAAAATTACCTATCGAAATTTCCTTACATGAGTCCTCAATGTTTGTAAAATTATTGATAGTAGATTTATCAATCTTACCTGATGACATATTAGTATTATTTGTTGAGTTTTCTATAATGATTTTGGTGTTACTAAAAAATATTTTATTTTGACATTCACCCTGATTATCCCCTGAATTTTCAATAATGGGCGTTTTCCACCAATGAGACACAAATAGACACAGTGTCAGACACTGGAGAGGTCAGGTCGGGATAGGAAGCACAAATGTCATGTACAGGGTTGGGTACGTCCCTTCAACACGCCAATGTTGGTAAAAGATGTAAGATTGTCAATGTGTACAGGGTTGGGTACGTCCCTATAAAACGCCCTTTTAGACCCCTTTGGGGTAATAAAGTTCCTATCTAACCTAATCTAATCTACTCTCTCAATGTATTGAAATTATTAATTAAAGCAAGAGTATTTTACTGTTATACTAAGGAAAATTTTTCTTGTCAAATAAATTTATTGTTTACAAAAGAATTGTTATATAAATAGCAAAATGAATTGACTTCTAAGATACTTTCTTAGGACAAATACATTTTTTTTGACAAAAATAATTTTTTTACCAGACTTTAAAATAACATATATATACATATTAATAAAATTCGTTTCACTATAAAAAATCATTATTGCAACCTTCCCGTTAATTTTTTTTTCAGGAAAAAGAAGGAAGAACAATCGTGTTAATAGAATGACATTAATCGATGGATTCATCGAATTAGTTTCTTCACGGCCTCCTTAAATTTAAAAATGTAGCGACTTCATAGAACTCAATCCTACTCATGTAGGATTAGTTGTGTATATATGTACATAATGTAACCTGTAAGATATAGGTTATAGCATGGAAGATTAGAATATTTTATTGTAATTGAGTAGTTTCTCGATCTACTCTGCTTTTGATTATTTTTTATGAGCATCAATCTGGTTTGATCTAGTCTGTATATCCTTTATTATGCTTACGACCACAGCTGAGCTGTGATGATTTATATAATCTTTTCAAACATTTGGAATTTCTTGAAAGGTAGCGAATATCTACCATATAATGATCGAATTTGACAGAATGCATCTCACGTAACAGATAATAAAATGAGTAAGGATTATATTTATCAATATATTACACAAAATCGTGGAATGATTAATAAGAGTAACAGTAACAGGATTATCGTATCGTATCCATGGTGAACAGCTGCCAAAAATTCTCAAAAAATAAAAAAAATGCAACAAAAATTAATTGAATTGGTCAATAAAAGTGCTAAAAAAACATCACAAATATTTACAAGATTTGAGACAAAATATTCATTTGAGCTGTAAAGAATGAAATAAACTAAAAGTTCAATTAAAGGAATATAAGGAAAGGACATATGAAGTTTTAGAACCCAGTTGGTGTGACAAAATTTATTATACGATTTATGAAAATTTTAAATTGCCATGTGCCTTCAATTTCAAAAATGCCAAAATTGACAGAACCACAGGGGGGCCATTTTTAACTATAAAAGGCCAATGTACTGAATGTAATACAGATATTCATTTATATAGTCTAACTGAACTAACTTTGCTGACGGAATTGTTTTCATATATCGATCGATTCTAGATACGCGGAAAATTATTCACACGAAAAAACGGCAACTTCGAGGAGATAGAAGAAGACAAGTGGCTGAAGAGCTAAAAGGAAAGTTGACCTACTTATGGCAACGTGAAGCTGCGCTCAAGCATATGGATTATGGCGATAATATACCTGCTGATTTATATTAATTTAAAGTCCTGAGTAAAGTGATACAAGAAACAATTGAAAAAAAACTAGGATTAAAATCTGGAGAAAATCCGATTTTTTCCCTGTTTAAATTAGCACAATCTCCTGAATATGCGGGAAGTATTAGAGCAATATCTCTTCATAAAGCATTTATCATGTATTGATTACCGGAACAAATTACATTGTATAACTTGTTTTTAAAAAATGACAAGGTAGGTGCCATTAGTATTGATGGTATTTTAGTATTTTTAGTATTTTGGAAGACATTGGTAGTCTTACAAAACCGCTATCAACAGCTGATGGTTCAAATAGTATTATTTATTTATATCAAGTTGACAGGTTACAATGGTAAAATACTTCCGTTATTTCAAATGATATCCGAAATACATGACGCAAATACGTTGTGCTATTGGATACGAGAATGGTTGCGCTTAGGTGCTAAAATTCCAAAAGAAGTTATTATTTTATGTTAGATTATTCTATGGCACTTTTAATTGCTCGTTCGTTGGCATTTAATTAGTGCAGTCTGCAAGAATATTTGGATGAATGCTTCCGTCAAATATTTTCATCAGATACATATTTGAAAAGAATGTCTTTTGCGCATCGACATCGCCCATCTAATAAAAATGATTACTCGATGGCCATGTTTTTCCAAACATCTGCCTTACGTAAAATATTTTTTTATACGATGTGTTGCATTATTAACTCTTCAAACAGACGTTAAAAAATTTGAAGATACCTTACTGGCCGTGTTGATTGTGGGTTATTATTTTCATCAAAAATTGATGAAAATAATGACACTGATCTCTGCTTTAAATCACGAGAGAAGCTTTTGAAATTTATGAAAACTGGTCTTGATACCTGGACACCCCAAACGACGATGATTCCAGAGATGACGTTTTTGTAAAAGTAAATGATTTTAATCGTGATACTAATGAAAATTATAAAAATGATAACTGACGTCCAATTATTAACTTTATAAAAAACATTTAGAAGAAAAGTCAGGAAAATATAACATCAACAGGAGTTCCTAATAAATATATGTACATAAGTTTTGGGAAGAAGCTTATAGAATTATCAAAACAATTTGTTTTGTGGACTCATATTATGCCAAACCTTTATCGTAAAAATAAATATCATAAGAACGACGAAATTGAGAGAGCATCTTCGACACGCAGTGAAGAATATTTTAAAGATGTTAAAAATTGTATTCTGCAGAAAAAAACTTAGGGTTGATAAGGTTGTATTCCAGCATTTAAAAGTTCTAAGTGGTACTGTTAACTTGTTAGCACCGAATAAACACGTCAGTAACTTACCTAACAGTGATGATAGTTCGCAGGAAAGAATCAATGATGATAAAATTGCTAATACAAGTCAGGATATCAGTGCACAATTTTTAGGCACAGTGAAAAGTCGAATTCTTGAATCGCCAAACCTGAAGACGAATATTACTAAAAGTTTACTGAATAATTCAAGTAATTTTCAAAACTTTTCATTCCTAAGCATGACTGACAATTATGGTTGTTTTCCAGCAACGACACAATGCGACACGAAGTGACACAGTGTTCGACACAATGCTTTCCTACAAAGACACACCTCGACACAAGTATACACACCTAAAAAGGTGAGTTAAGAGATTTGTGTTCAATTCATGGTTGCCAATTATTTGACGAACATAAGGAAATTTTAAGTTGTAAAAATTAAAACACTGTCTTTTTAGCGTTCTCCTCGTACTGTCAGTACGAATCTGATAGATAATTGGATCCGCATGTGTGATTGATTGAATTTTCGATATACCGCAAACCATTATAAAAATAAAAATGTTTTCTTGCAAACATTGTGGAAAGGTAATTAATTCACTTGATAATGCCCCAAAACATTTGTGTTTTGTGGGAAAATGTATTTATTTAGAAGACAATAATGTATTATACGTAACTGAGGTTGATAAAGGTAAGTAAATATTTTTAACTTCTGTTTTTAATAGTGAAACAAAGTATATTTTTGAAACATTTTGTTTTGCAGATTTACATTGTGTAGATGATTCTAATTCTTCTGCATTGAAGAAATATCCAACTGAAGAGAATGATAAAGGTAAGTAAATATTTTTAACTTCTGTTTTTAATAGTAAGAAAGAATATTTTTGAAACATTTTGTTTTGCAGATTTATATTGTGTAGATGACTAATTCTTCTGTATCGAAGGAATACACAATTAAGAATGATAAAGGTAAGTAAATGTTTTTAATTTTTGGGTACTTTTTTCTATTAGCGACAAATTGACACAAGTCGACATAATCATCATTCTGTCTTTTTTTAATATTCAGGAATAATAAAAGAGAATGATACTTGTGTTAGCTTGTGTCAACTTGTGTCGCTAATAGGAAAGTACCTTTTGTTTATAATATTAAAAAGATTAGGGGAGACCGGGGCTATTCGTGACACTGCTGAAATATCGCGGGCTTAACTTTAAAATGCTTGCTGCTAGAAACTGTAATATCAATCACAAATGTCTCTTAGTGTCCTCTAGGTACCAACGAAATGGTATTTGCGTATCAACCATTTTTCTCTCTCAATGACAGAAAGTTTGATTTCAAGTGCTCAAAGTAAAATTTCTCAAATCCCGAAAATTTGTTTTCTCGCCAAATAAAATAATAAGAGATCCGAAACGGTAAGTTGTATTCAGTCACTCGATTTTACTAAGCATAATGCATGAGTAGATTTTATATTATTCTTTCTTATCTGTAAGTCACGGATCATGAATGAGGAAAAATCACGCCGGGGCATTTCGTGACACGAGCGGGACAACCAAAAAAACCACGAATAAGCGTTAGAAGGAAGAACCAATTCGCAGGGTCCGTGAACGCCTTCGAGAAGTGGTTTTTCCGTAATCGAATGTGAGCGATGAGGGCGATTAATGGAACAAACGTTACGTTTTTCTTCATAATTTTTTATACATATAATATGTAAATTTTGACAAATAAAGGCTTTTTCAAAGTATAAAGTAGATAAAAATTGCAAAAACGAAAAAATCCATATAGTTGTTCAATCAGAGAAAGTGATACGCATTACTCCGTGGCCTGTCACAAATTACCCCGGCCACGGGATAATTCGTGACACATGACACAGCGATACATTTCTTGATATATTTCGAGACTTGTGAGAGAAAAACCTATATATTTTTTTTCTTTTAAACTAGAGAGATGGACGATTACATCGCACTAATAAAAAGTTTTTAAACATTTATACGAAGCGAGAAACAAAAATGTGTCACGAATAGCCCCGGTCTTCCCTATATTTTGGTTTACAGATTTGATTTGATTTAGATGACTCTTCTGCAATTAATAATTCCATAATGAGAGAAGAATCATTGTCCACATTTGTTTAAAATGTAAAGAAAAAAAAGCAAGAGATTGTGTGTTGATCGACATCTGTGGTCGTGGTTGACATATTGGTGGTGGTACTATGGAGCTGCCAAGATGGCGGCGATGGTACTGTTACCAGCGTCACATGCTATACTATGTTTTCGCACGCGCTGCGTTGACCGCGTTGCGCCATGGCAGCGGATCACGTCGCGGCGGAGTGATACTGCGCATGCTTGAGCGTGCCGGTACGTGCGTGCAGCACGAGAGAATGCCGAGCAGGCATTCAGCGTTCGTCCTCCGTAGAGTGAAGTCGTGTTTGATTACGCCGTGTGTTTTCAAGAATATTCGTTACTGAGTTGAGCGTTGATACGCCGTTGCACTTATCGCGAGAATCGAGTCGTTACGGGTCTGATAGTGGTCAATACTATCGAGCGAGGTTATAGCAGTACAGCTACGAGGAAAAAGGCTAAGATTCTAACGATACATCCCCTGCACCAAGACATCGTTCCCCACTAACACCCACTGGATGCCGCCCGACCGATCTTCCGTCGGGCGAGGACAGGGCGCGGTGCGCTCACCTTTTTTTAACATCTCAAAACGCACCATGTGCGCGGGCCGAACGCCGCACCCGGTACCTTCCTCGCGCGGTGCCGACAAGCGCCGAAGGGAGCCGACTCGCACCGAAGATGAGCGCGCGAGATCGCACCGCTCCCACCACCGCGCGACTTCGCCTGACGATCGGCCTCCCTCCTAACGAACCCGCCGCGCCGAGCGATATATGTATAAATCGGCGGTGGCACTCCGGCAAGAGCGAACACTTCGTCTCCTACGAGCCTTCAGCTATCTCCGACGAAGCCTACCGAATCCTAGGGCGACACACCAAACGGGGTTTAGTGCTCTGCGGCTCGACCGAGAGCCCTCGGGTGTCCCCGACTTCCATCATAAAAACCCAACGGCCACGGACAAGCGGGGTCGAGCACGCTTGGCCTCGTAACGAGTGCTCTCGCTACCGCAGCCCCGGGTTTCTTTGCAATCCTGCGAACCGCGTCGAAGATGCGTTGCACCGTATCGTAGATTCACGATACTGCGCCGGGCACGCCTGCCCCGTCGTCCGCGGCAAGATCGCGACCGTATTATAATTCGCGACCCCGCGCCGGGCACTTCTGCCCCGCCTTCCGCTGCAGATACCGCGCTTCGTTTCATGTCACGCTGCGTTACGAATACTTATGAATACCGCGTCTCGTTTCCTGTACTACCGCGTTCCGTTTCCTGTAATAACGCGTTTTGTTTCATGTCCCGCTGCGTTGCGAATACTTATGAATACCGCGTCTCGTTTCCTGTAATACCGCGTTCCGTTTTATGTCCCGCTGCGTTGCGAGTACTTGTAAATACCGCGTCTCGTTTTCTGTATATACCGCGTTCCGTTTCATGCAAGACCGGGAAAACTACCGGTGATCCATAATTGAATAAACTATTGAGTGTGCATTGAAACCTGATTGTTGTCTATGGGCCTTCTATCGAACTCCTGATCCGGCGAGCTAGTCCGCGTTCGACTCACAAAGGCCGGCCGTTACAAGATATATAACGATTCTCGAACCGATAAGAAAGAAGGAAGGACGACACTCGCCATTGCGACGTAATCATACCAGAAGGACGAGTCAGCAATATTGGAAGTATCGAGAAAGCCTCCCCGGGCTTGGTCAAAGCGACCGTCTTTTAGTGGATTATAGATAATAAAAGGAAAGCCCCGCTTTAAGGTAACATCTCTCGATTTCTGTTGAATCATTGATCAACCACGAGTAGCGGTTAGATCACCGTCTAACCTCTGAAAAGAACTGCCCGGTCTAAAATTAGTGCGATCTTTGATTACAGAAATCAGGAAAGAAAGACGTAAGAAATATATCCTCTTCCGAGGACATGCGAAGACGTTAGGACTATATCCTCGTCCGAGAACATACGAACATTAATTACCGTTTACGATAACCTGAGTTCAGTATAATTACTTCTCGTTAATTTCCGGTGGTTGCAACCCGCGTGTAAAATCATTTATTCTCTCTGTGTGAGATCACAAACTTACATTGTCAAAACACATAACCGAACGAGAAACGTGAATCTGATAATTCTGTTAACATTGCGTTATACGGGTGTCGATCGTGTATTTTCTCGTTGCTGTACATAACTTGCGTTATTACCGTATATTGTGGTTCAATCCCGTTGATATTGAACAGTACCTTCCTTTTACGATAAAGCGTATCATCTGCGCACGATTCATTAATATTACTTGATTGAATGCTCGATTCAGTCTTTACCGAGTTGGTCATAATTCATTACATTACATGTTCGATAACTTTCTTTATTGCTGAAGTTACTGTGTCAATTAATATTGAAAAGTGTGTTACATTCGATTAGTAGAAATTCACACGACAGGCTATTTTAGCATAATTCTTTCTCTTTCAGATTATAATTATTATTCATCCAAGTAGACATAGTTTATGTTCTTTAATTACTTTTGTTCGGGCGCGCAATAAACGCGCCGAACGAATCGCC
>NW_020221945.1:0-14086 GCF_003070985.1 Temnothorax curvispinosus
GGGGGGGCGAAACTTACTGCATCCACGCATACACTTTTCCAACAACACAACAATTGGTTGGTAACACATAGTCTATATACAGTATTATAGAATTATACCATTTATTATATTTTTCTTCGTTAATAACTTTTTAATAAGCAACGACCCCCAACTAAAACCTTCACAACATTACTCAAGGTGATGACCATGACAACATATTTCAAAATTATGGAAATTGGGGGTGGCTCCCTAATACTAAATATTTACCCTAAAAACTTGAAATTATAAAATTTGGTTGAAATAGGCTTGGAGTTAAATTAGTTTTTATGCAGGAGAGGGACTACTGCGGGTCTTACGCCTACAGGTGTACTGTCTATAGTGTCTATACACACATATTAACAAATTACTTTCTTTAGTATTGACACAAACTGTTATACTTCTCATCAGTTGTACATTTGTTAATATCTTTTTAATAAATAGCGACGGCTAAAATCATATTTACGCTTTCTAAAACATAAAATTGTATACATACTTTTCAATATACCAACTATTCTCTGCTTTAACATGGCGTACATACATCTGCAGTGAATATCTATGTTCAGCATAAATAGGTTTTTGCTTAAAAAAAGGTTACATATTCTTCTAATTCCCCCGATTGATTATTACTTTCGGGGTCACAACAAAGATTTTTACAAAGATAGTCGCAAAAAATATCAAAATTCAGAAAAAGTCCTATTCTAAATAATTACCTAAAATTTATTTCCATTTTCCTAAAAAGTGTTCAGGCAAATGCTATTTGCCTAGGAAAATAGCATTTAAACACAAATAAACGAGCGAAAGCCAACTAATTTGCCTACGGTCTACGATATATATATATATATATATATATATATATATATACACACACACGAAAAAGACATAGTTGCTTTTAAGAAAAAGTATGCAGATGCGTGTTGCAAATTACATATTTTTTCTTAAAGGAACTATGCCTTTTTTCATATCAATTGATTTGTCTCATTATTCTGTGCATAAAAGTATTAAGGTAACATTACCGAAAACTTAATGTTTTAAAAGATATTTTGTATTTTATGTCAAAATACTAGAACTTTCAAGCCTCATAACTCAAAAAGTACTTAATAAAAAATACTTTCTTATAGTGTTTTGGAAAGCTCTCGACATAAGCTACAAGAATATGCATTGAAAAATAGGGGTTTCCATTTAAGAAATTAAAGGTGTCGTTCACGTGAGCTTTAAACGACCATCCAAGGTCAAACCAATGGCACCATCTTATGTCCCTCTTCGAGCCAAACAACTTTTGTACGAAACATTTTTCCGTATGTTTCATATTTTTCAAGATATTTGCCTGCATCTTTTAAAATAGGCCACCCTGTATATATATATATTATAAAGATATCAATTATTTGAGGTCAACATTGCAATGTCTGCTTTCTTTTGTCACTGTATATCTTAATCAATGTAGTAATCAATGTTTTTTCTTCTAGATCTCGTCTTGATGAATGGAACTACCTATCATACAACTTATTGGTACCTTTTGTTTATTGTTATTATTTATTAATGACAAGAGTTATCTTTTTTTACACAATGTGCGATATTTATGTATCGTATGAGGTTTTTTTTATAGATCAATTGTATCTATTATAATATACATAATGCCTTTGAAGTACTGTGAATGATAAAAGTAGAATAAAAGTTCTAAATAAAACCGATAATACAAGATGAATCGACCAGCCGTAATTATTATTGTCCAACATATCTTTCAAAAAATTATTGATAGTAGTAAAATAAGAATAAAAAATATCCTCCTTTGTGCGCTAAACAACACATTTTATTCAAATATATTTCATGGATTTCATAAGAAACACAATAATAAAAAAATACACACGTATCGTTTTTTTACACATTATACAGTAAAATATACAATACAATATATCAAACATCTAATATATTTAATTCTGCTAATCTGTATTGTCGCGTTTGAATATTTCTGATAAGAACGGTGTTAGATTTTTCGTCAATCATTCTGAGTAATGAAGGCAATGCGATATATCCGATGCCGATACTCTTTGCTTGGCTGAACGAAAAGTTCCCTAATGTTATATATCCCATAACTTCTCTATCGCAAGAATGACGAACTTCTGTACATTTTGAAAGATACAATTCTGACATTTTTACCGATTGATCAGATATAATTTTACAGTGAGATAAGACTGTTGTACGTTTATCTTCGTTCAACTTTCCAGTAGATTCTTTCAGTAACTTCAACGCATTATTTTTTGACGCTCGATTCCATCGAACTCTTTGTCGCCTTAATCGTTTTAATAGTATTAAATGATTCTTTCGTAATGTTTTACGAATTTTTTCGTTCGAATCACTGTGACATTTTTCTACAGGCCCAAGCCATTTCTTATTGTTTTCAAACATCTTCAAATCTTCGAATGTCGGCATACATATGATTGCGAATTTTTTTGGCGATCCTTTTCCCACCATAGATATTTGAACGCGTATCAGGCAATTTTTATAATCATTTAAATCTGGAATATTAGATTGCGTATTTTCGATAAGTAATTTTGAATTTCTACTTTTGGCAGGACAAATATCTGCTTGTAAAAGTAACAAGAGCTCGCGATTCCTTAGAACATAAAAGTCTTCGTTGCCCGACCAGTCTTTCGTCAAATTTTTCCAGTCGCAAAAGAAAGGGCTAGAAATTCCGAGCTTGACAAAATTAACTCTTCTATTTGGTGGATAACGGAAATATTTTTTAGTCAATTCCTCTTTTGTAATCAATGCCTCTCTCGTATACGCAGGACTATCAGGATCATTAATATCGGGTGTATCTAGATTCAAACTTTCAAAAGCTATCGATTTTGATTCTTGAAGCCCACCTACTCTTGAACATTGCATTAAGAATGCAAGCCAAAACGGCATTGCCCATCTGGCTGGTACAATAACATCTATTCCAGAACCAAAACCTGTCAACATACATTGTGTTCTTAATTATAAATCATAATCAAAGAAAAAAATAAAATAAAAATGTCATAAATATCTATGTAAAATAAGCTTTTTTAATGTATAGTTCTAATTTTTTTTAGTTGTTTTTTATTTTAAAAAGGTTTTTAAAGAAGTTTCATAGTTTTAGGAGGAAAATATAATGTACATATAACAAATTTTATATAGCATTTCTTAGAAAACATGAGTATTTATATATTTTTTAATGAAATCATATAATTTTTTATAATTGTAATTCAATTCTTCTAATTATTTTATAAAATAATTATTAAAACGTTCTGTAGTAAAATTATACAAAAAATTAACAGCTTATAAAATAATTTTATACTTTGTTAAAATAAAATATAAAATATTTCGTAAATATTCATTTTACGACAAACTTTATCTTGATATACTTTGATATACAAACTAATGAAATAAATCAACGATATGAAGAGATTGATGTGAAGAGAATGTATAATTGTTAATTGCATTAAAACAAGTATATAATTACAAATCACATATTTGTGCAATTGTGTTTGCAATAATGATCTTTTTATTTAACTTAACTGGATATTTTTATTAATTATAATTGTTACGACGTTTCGACCATGGGTTTTAATCCTTTTCAATCAATGTAACTTATGATATATAGTATACAGGGTGATTCAGAAATACTTGTACAAACTTTGGGAGTCAGTTCTCCATACATAAACAAAAAAGGAAAGTCATATATACATATGTCTGGAAATATCTTATATATAAATTACAATCGAAAGATTACATTTCAGGCACGCACGTTTGCCTAACCTAAATCCATTAGATTTTTATCTGTGGGGACACTTAAAAGCCCTAGTTTATTCAATTGAAATTACAAATGAAGAGACGCTTCATTAACGCATCACAAATACTTACCTACGAAATCATCCGCAACCATCATGGGATTTTTAAAAGGGTACGACAGATCATGATCCAATGTGTCCATTGTATGCATTGAACCAGGTAGAGGACATTTTAAGTATTTGTTACGAATTATAAATAGATAAATAAATTGAAGATACATTACGTTGATCATGTGTTATTGTAATTGTATTTTGTCAATTTTTGTCGAATATAATCTTTCAATTATAACTCATAAATCACAAGCATTACCGGACATATATATACGACATTTTTTTCTTGTTTACGTATAGAGAACTCATCCCCAAAGTTTGTACAAGTACTTCTGAATCACACTGTATATTGGCAAGTTACATCGATTGAGAAAAACCGAAACCTTTGGCCGAAACATCGTGACAATTATAATTAATAAAGGTAGCCAATTAGGTCAAATAAAAAATCGTTATTGTTAATTATTTACTGGCAAGGTAAAATTTTCTGATTTGGTTTGTATTCTATTGATATTGTGTTTGTATTATATTGATACAGTCAGCTCATTATTCTGTATATAAAAATGTTAAAAGTTGGGTTATATTAAAAAATGTTTTACGATACAATATGTTACATAATTGATGTTAAAATATATTAGAATAAAATACAAAATATTCCATAATAAACTATTAATTTCATTATGACTTTACTTAAAATTATAAAATAATTAAAACAAAAAGGATATTAATTATAGAATAATTAAAACAAAAAAAATAACATTGATATCTCACGAAAAATGTGTGGAATAAAAATTTATTACACATTGTATTTCCTAAAATTACGAAATTTTTATTTTAAATAATTTTCTTTAAAATGAAAAATACTGGTAAAATAACTTCGGTAATATATGAAAATAGTTTATCTTACGTATATTACTAATAATAATATATTCAAAATTGTACATATTACATACCTGTAATAGTTCCAGATTTCTGAATAAGAAGTATAGGTATCTTTGCCATAATATCCTCATTATAATATTGGTCATTTGATACACCAGGTACAAGACATTCACTTCTAAGCTTATTTATAATGCTTATGGGCATGCAAGAACTGCTTACAATATGGCGTATTTCTGAATCCCAAATAGGAGAACAGTTGGAATTAGTTATTGGCCGATCAATAGGAATTGATCGAGAAAATGTTTCTGTTACTTCAGTATTACATTTTGTTCTTTTCTCAGGTAAGTAGAAGCGTGGATCTAAAACAGTTACTCCAATAATCATATTTGTTGGCAAGTGATTTGGCGATTCCAAAGACTTGAATATTTGCCACAATTGTTCTTGCACCTTGAAAGTCTCCATATTTTCTTGTTTTTTATAGTAACTAATATACCATGTCTTTTTACTAAGTTCTATATTCAAATATTTGGAAATTGTAGTATTTTCTTCATTTATTTCATCAATTGCCATCTCTTCCGTAGGCTGCAGAACATTGTTGTCTACTGATATTTTATTCGTATCTATCGTTTTGCTGCTTAACGAGCTATCGTTATCTTTTAGAACAGTGAAATCCGAGCAAAGATTTAATTTATTTAAAGACGGCAATTTTAATGCCTGTGTTAATACATTTAGAGTCAATGTCCCATGAAGTCGAAATCTATTTAATGTATTTCTTAATATGATCATTTTACAACCTGCATCATTCGTGTATAAATGATTTAAATTGTGGATAATATCGGTTGCATCTTGCTCAGCATTGTTCTGCTTAAATTCAAAACTTGCTATAATTTCACTAAGAAAATCGTCGTAAAAAGCAGGATGTACCCAAATCCAAATAGTTTTAATATCTGTTTGGATATTTGATTTGTTTGGTCGCCAGAAAAAAGTCACATTACCAATAGGAAAACGTGGGTAACCATCTTTCCTGAAGAACATCAGAGTACCTTCCCCATGGCCATTAATATATTTTTTCGCTACAAAAGTTAACTTAGATGGATTACAATGCGCTCTTAAAGTTGTCTTTAATAAGTTTTCCTCCCCTGTTATCTCAATGCAAGTGTAGTAAGAAATATCTTGTAGAAGGCAATATTTTGCGGCAGATCGATAATTAGCTTTAAAACACTTGTCGTTTGGATGACTCGCAATTCTATATCTCCATTTGTCAATCATGTGAAAACGTTTTGCGTGCCAGATGTGTGTTTCTAACCAGATTTTATTACGTTGTCTGCAACTGTATTCAGAAAGTAAATTGTGTGGTCTTCTACGATACTTTCGAGATAGTCGCTTGTTTATTGATGGTAAATCTTTGCCATTTCCTGATTTTGCCATTTGTGCCAAATGTGCCTCTCGCAATCTACGTGGCAATCTTTTGACATTATGAGACATGACACGTCTACGCATATATACAGGCAGCTTTTGAAATATTAACTTGGTTTGTTTAGGATTTTCTGTAAGAATATCACAGAATAATTATAAATATTTAACATAACAATAGATTAGAATCATCCAGAGATAACAGAGTCACAGACTATGACATTATTTATATTTATAAAAAAAATCTAATTATAAAATTGAAAAGTATCTAATTATGTAATTTATTTTCATTTCATAAACGTGTAATTTGTTTCAATAGTGATCGATATTTCCTAAATGTTTGATAAAATGTTAGGGAATTTTTTACATTTTGAAATAATCTTTATAGAAATTGGATGAGACTTATATTTTTTTCCTTAGATATTCTAATAATTTTTACCTTAAATTAAGATAAATTTAATTAAAAAGTAAATTACACTTAAAAATTATTCTAAAAAATAAAATTTTACTTTTGTATGTTAACAGCTGTTTATATGAAAAAAGCTTATTTTCAAAAACTTGGAAGCATTCTAAAATTATTTATCTATATACCTATCGAAGATGTCATCGCAGAAATTTCATAGGCTCGTGAAGAGATAAAGTTCATAATAGACACCTCATGAGGGAGCGACTGGAACCCTCCCAAAAACTCATCAAATTGCTTCTTCTTCATGATATTTAGTTTTGTACCACCTTTTTCTTATATAGCGAACGTATTATTATCATCATCAACAACTGTTAAGCCCCTTGCACAATGCCAGGTAACAGGCAATAGGAACAGGAAATAGAAATCAGAAATCGTGTATAAATGCAGAATAAACAGTGACACAGGCAATACGCTAGATGCGTACCGCAGGGGGGGGGGCGACGAAAGCGCTATCTGGGCGGCACAATTCTACACTTTTTGGGTCTTTTTGTCGCCCCCCTTCGGTACGCATCTAGCGTATAGACGTATAGATGCACAGGATGAGGAAAGCTAGCATAGAGTGCAGCACCATATCATAATTGGTAGCAGAGAGAAACCTGAGAGCGGCCATCCGGCTTCGGGGGACGTCTGTCCTAATCTGCCCTCTGAGAAAGTGGACGTCAACTACGGCGTTACGCTCGGTAACGATCAGAGAGGACTCGGGTAACGATACATGGGTTCGTATCCATGCTATGGTTCGTGTCCGAACTACTCAGATGGAGGGGATATATGCTGGTCGCGCAAGCCTTTCCTCTGTCCGTGTACGCTAGGCCCTCGGCAAGCTTCGAGCGGGGAGAGAAGGGCAGACATACGAGCTGCTGTCTCTCTTGAGCTGTGACGTTGCCGCTTTGCACGGGCCGGCTTGCCGGCTATACCACGATGCCACGCATTTCGGGTATCGCGTCTCGTGTCTCGCCGAGTGCCGAGTCTCGAGTTGACAAATCGACGATACGCTATACCCGCTATATACGTTACATTTGCTTGTATACAAATTTTAATTTTTATATTTATAATTAAATAAATAAATAAATAAATAAATATATATATATATATATATATATATATATATATATTATATATATATATGTATATATATTTAAAATTTATCAATATATAAAGATTGCAAATATAATTAATTAAATAAATATTTATAAACATAAAAACTAAAATTCGTAAATGTAATGTATAGAAATCACCGTTCTATGCTTTTCTATCTAAAAAAGTCTTACATTAAAAACCTTTACTTTGCATAATAAATTTTAAATTTAATATTTAAATTCATACCAATAATTATATTATTAACTATATTGAGAAAAAATGGTAGTTCATAATGTTTCTTGCACTCTTATTAAATTTATTTTACCTATGCATGTTCAAGCGGCCAAATTACGAGCAACAACAGAAGGAAATTGGATAAAAATAAAAACACTTTCTTAAATAAACAATACACATGGGTAACAGTGAGTTCTATTATAATTCTCGTATAGTTCTGAACGTGTTCTAACGTTTATTTCTAAAGAGTTCTGACGATAAGCATTATTTATTCATATTTTAAATAATTTTTATCGACTAAGAAAGACGCATTTACGGGTATGTGGGTGAGACGCTGTAGAAAATCTCGGAGTTCTGGCTTATATAAAATATTTTTCGTACAGTTCTAAGCATACTAAAACAATTTCTAAAGAGTTCCGGGCATTGGCAATGTTGTATAATTTTTAAATAAATTAATAACGCATGAAAGTCAGGAATTTATCGAGAATAGGGTCTTTCTCGAGCGATAAGAATTATTTAAAACAAGTAAAGTGTGCAAGTAGAAACCTGCACATTGCTTCCTCATAGTTTTTAAGTGTGCAAGTAGAAACCTTTGCTCACAAAGCTTCCTCTATTTGTTTTGGCTTCCTCATAGAGGAAGCTTTGTAAGCAAAGGTTTCTACTTGCAAAAAACCTCTTTACCGATCATCGCCAAATTCAGTACCGACCTTCCTTGAATGATACTCTATTGATTAAAAAAAAAAAAAAAAACAGCCCGATATCAAACTTTATCAGGGTTCTATTTATGTACCCTATTTCATATACTTTTGGTAGAAATTTGATCTATAATTATTTGAGATTCGGCCAATTATTTCCCGAAAAATTAAATAAAATTAGAAATAGATCGATATCTCCAAATTTGCGGAAATTAAAGCATAAACATTTCTGCAAAAATTCAAAATTTTATTAAAAAAGAACCCCTTAATTATTAGCAATTTTTATTAATTTTAACACCGACCCGACTATGAATACCGGCCTTAAAGAATTATATATGAAATAGAAATATAGAAAAAACTGAAGAATATAATAAAATTAAAAAATTTTGGTAAACTTTTTTTTAACAGAAATCGGTAATCCCTTTATTATTAACAATTTTTATTAATTTTATTATATTCTTCAGTCTTTTCTACCCCTATTTTATATATAACTCGTTAAGATTTGGTTGATCAGTTCTGGAGTTATAGAAATTTCTGTAAAGGCACAGACATACAATCACACATACCGACATTTTTTTTAATGCGATATTTCGACGTTTTAAAACACTCTGAACATATTGACATTAAAAACTCAAAAAACAATCTTTTCTTTGGTTTCTTCTACCCCTATTTTATATATAATTTTTTTAAATTTGGTTGATTAGAGCCAACTTGATACGCAATCAAAAGTTCATATACGAATTTACGAAAACAAAGCTTCCTCTATGAGGAAGCAAAATGAATAAATAATGCTTATTGCCAGAATAAAATGGGACAACGTTAGAACACGTTCAGAACTACACGAGAATTATAGCAGAACTCACAGAACTGCCGAAATACGGCCAGCTTCTCACCTTATTTTCGATAAATTCCTGATTTTCGAGCGGTATTAATTTATTTAAAAATTATACAACGTAGTTAGTGTTTGCTAAAGTTAATAAACATATATATACAACGTAGCTAGTGGCGGGAACTCTTTAGAAAATGCTTTAGTATGCTCAGAACTATACGAAAAATATTTTATATAAGCCAAAACTCCGAGATTTCGCACAGCGTCTCATCTTCTTCTGTCATGATTACTTTTCGGTTAATATTAATTTTTTTAAATATAACACAAAGATTCTAACGCTCGGAACTCTTTAGAAAATGTTTCAATATGCTCAAAACTACTCAAAAAATATTTTATATAAACCGGAACTCCGAGATTTCAACTGGCGTCTCAACCGGTATACTCGTTGCATTGTAATTTTTTTTTAGTACCTTATAATTAATTTTTTTGCTTTTATATGGCAGAACTCTTTATAGAACTGTTATAGAACTATAGATCTTGCAAAATCTGATGAGATAAACTCTTTATAGAACTATTATATAGAACTATAGATCTTGCAAAATCTGATGAGATACAGTGGTGAAACTTGTGTAGGACAAAATGAGACGCTGCGTGAACATAGCGTCTCAGTTTGTACTGATGCGTTTTTTGAAAGAAGCCAGAACTCTCAATAATTTGTGAGTTTCTGTAAAATGAGACGATAGCTTCACACACACGTTAGGAAGAGAATGTATAAAGAATTATTAACGGAGATATTTTAATTTAAAAGATCATTAAAATATATATTTTTCAGGAATGTTTTATAGGGAAACGAAGAAAGTGAATAACGTTAAACTTTGCATGTTTTCTTCACTTTATTTTAAAAATTTATTTTTATTTTTTAAGTAACAAAAATTCTTTTTTTTCTGTTATATCTTGGTCACTATAAATGACAGACGATGTAAATAATTCTAGCTGTTTTAGGTATCTGAAACGCAAAAAGCTAAAATTTTCTTATTCTGCAGGAGAAGTGTGGCTATCGTCTGAACTAGAACTAAATCAATATTTCCATTCTGAGCGGCTTTTTTATTTAAAATATTATAATTTTTTTCAAAATTTTATTAGTATTTTATTTAAAAAAAATGTTTATTCTAGTTCAGACGATAGCCCATATCACTTATTCTGAATAAGAAAATTTTTGGTTTTTACGTTTCTGATACCTAAAACAGCTAGAATCATTTACTTCGTCTCTCATACTTACGTCTTTTAGTGATCAAGATATAATATAAAAGTAACAAAAAGAAGAATATTTTTCTTACTTAAAAAATAAAAATAGATTTTTAAAATAAGATTAAAAGAACATGCAAAGTTTAACGTTATACGCTTTCTTCGTTCCCCTATAAAAAATTCCTGAAAAATACCTATTTTTAAAGACCTTCTCCGGCTCCAGTCATACTCAACTTGTATTCATGCTTAGAAAGAAAAATTTATTTTACTAAAGTTAATTTACTAAATATTACATATAACAACTAAAAAATAATACATTTTCTTCTGTGTGTGTATGTGTGATGTTATTAACAATAGTTCCTTTTGCAGATTTTTTACACGCTTAATTTTTACAAGTGTGATGTCAAATACAGACAAGATTTTTGTTTATCTGCTATAAGCGTTATTTTGAATGTTAGATTTTAATAATCAAATGTTTTTAATAATCAAACATTTTCAAACTGCAAGCGAGGGACAAGCAATATCATCTACAGCATGTATCCTTAAAATACTACGATCTTTTCTAGCAGCACTAGCCACTAGCGTATAATTTGTCCGCCGACATTACTAATTTCTTCTGCAGCAACACATAAAATGTTGAACAGTTTAGTTTTCTCGAATGGTTGTAATAACGTCTGTATGTCCTTGCATTATTAATTCGTTAAGGTATTGCTCACATTCTCATTTTATTAACAAAATTTTGAAAAAAGTTATAATATTTTTAATAACATTTTTAATAAAATTTAAAACTATTAATTTAGAAATTACATCTTCTGATCAAAAACGTTGGTCGAAATTAATAATGTCTCGATGATTGATCCGAAAAAGTGCTGTGTGAATCCGACAAAGCGAGTTGGCTCACGATTTTTTCAATGTTCATATCGGTAAAGACGTTATATATTGCCAGTTACTGTCGATTTAAGCTGCTTTAACTGTTATTCTATTCACTGGCGAAATAAATTTATTATTCTGATTTTTAATAATATAAGAGAAATAAGACCGTTTTATGTGTGACCGTTATACAATCAATCAATATTAAATAAGCCGTGTACGATCCGAGCTTGGATCTGAATAGCCTAATAATATTTTTTATGTATAATTACACGTATATTTTTTCCAATCTTAATAAATTGCGCGCTGACTAACTTGTCAAACTTACAACACAGCTCCTGTTGGAGTAGTAAATTCTTTACTATTATTTAAATCGATTTAATTAGAGGGGTGTGAGGGGATTTTATTAATCCAATAGGAGCTGTGTTGTAAGTCTGACAAGTTAATCGGCGCGTATTATAGTTGATTAAAGTTGGAAAAATATGTAAATATAGTATATAAAAAATATTATTAGGCTACTATAAAATCTAAGCTCAGATCGTAAATGGTTTATTTAATATTGATTAATAATATTTTTGATAAAAAAGCCGCCTAGAACCTAGAATGGAAATATTGGTTTAGTTCTAGTTCAGACTATAGCCACATATACTTCTTCTGAATAAGAAAATTTTAGCTTTTTGCGTTTCAGATACCTAGAACAACTAGAATTATTTACACCGTCTGTCATTTATGGTGACCAGGATATAACAGAAAAGAAGAGCATTTTTGTTACTTAAAAAATAAAAATAAATTTTTAAAATAAGATGAAGAGAGAACATGCAAAGTTTAACGTTATTCACTTTCTTCGTTTCCCTATAAAAAGTTCCTGAAAAATATATATTTTAAAGATCTTTTAAATCAGAATACCTCCGTTAATAATTCTTTGCATTCTCTTCCTGACAGAAGAGATTTTACCACTTCTCAATATAAATATAAATTTATCTTGTTATGGTTTTATTCGATTATTCCGGCGTTTTTATGTTTGTGATTTAATTCGATTATTATTTACTTTGTTTATATTATTAGATGATTGTTTAATATTTTAGTCTAGACTAATGTTTATGTAAACTTGATCATTAATTATCATGTTTTTTTATATTTATCTTCTTCTATCGTAGTAATCCGTTCCGAAGAAGACTAAGTACAGTCGAAACGTTAAGCATGTGTATTGTTTATTTAAGAAATTGTTTTTATTTTAATTCAATATCTCTCTGTTGTTGCTCGTGGCCGCTTATAAACATTAATAGCTAATATAAATTTAATAAGAGTAAAAAAAACATTATGAACTACTTTTTTTCTCGATATAGTTAATATGTAATTATTGTTATGCATTTAAATATTAAATTTAAATACTATTATACTGAAGTAAAGGTTTTTAATGTAAGACTTTTTTTGATATAAGAGCAAATTTGCCAGAACGGGGATTTCTATACATTACATTTACGAATTTTAGTTTTTATGTTTATAAATATTTTTTTAATTAATTATAATTTTAATCTTTATATTTATAAATTTCAAATATATATATATATATATATATATATACATATATTTATTTATTTATTTATTTATAAATATAAAAATTAAAATTTGTAAATATGAACGTAAATGTAACGTATAGCGCATCGTCGATTTGCCAACGCGAGACTCGGCATTCGGCGAGACACGAGGAGCGATACCCGAAATGCATGGCATCGTGGCATAGTCGGCGCGTGCTAAGCAGCTACGTCACAGCTCAAGCGAGAAGGAGACAGCAGATCGTATGTCTGCCCTTCTCTCCCCGCTCGAAGCTTGCCGAGTGCCGAGTCAGCCGACTGGCATATCCCCTCCATCTGAGTAGTTCGGACACGAACCATAGCACGGACACGAACCATGTGTGTACCGTTAAGGTGGAAGCACATAAAATTACAGGAGCCATAGGCAGATTGCAGAAGCCATAGCGCATGCGCTGTGGTATTACTTTATCTGCCTATGGCAGAATGGCAGATATCATAGCGCATGCGCTATGGTTTCTGTATTCTGCCCATGGCTTCTGGATTTTCAATCTACATAAAAATACATAATGCATAGCCACGGGCATAGGCACATACATTCTCATTTGTAGTCGGTCCTTTTAGAAAAGTGATCAAGAACAAAGAACGGATTTATATTGATTAACACGTAAGTATTTTCATTATTTAAGTATCAACGTAATGAAATTACGAACTGACAGTGACCGTATATAATTATTAGTGTGAATTGTCTCAGTTTCGTAAACATAGTGTTTTGAGGTTAATTTGATTTTGTGTGCCGAAGTATCCAAATTGCTTTCTACTTTGAAGGCTCAGAGCTCCGCGACTAACAAGACGCAAGCAAACTCGAATCAAAACGCGTCGAAGGCTAAATCGGCGCAAGATCCGAAGACGGATAGCGAGCGTCGTCGAGTCCGAGGCGATCACCAGAAATTGTAATTTATTGCAAA
>NW_020221946.1:0-2208 GCF_003070985.1 Temnothorax curvispinosus
TGACCTTCGCGGTCTATTTATAGCGTAGTCTGCTGCGTGATGCACTCGTGCGGACGCTTACCTGGCCTGACATTGCTGCGATCTAACGCGGCTGGTCTTTTTCTTTATTCCCACGAGTCTGTAGGATCGTGTCTCTTTCCGTAGCCGTTAAGCGGTCGGACAACAAGGGTGCGACGAAACAGCTGAACACGGAGGCAGCAGCCCACCGGGCGTCCGCGCATTTCTTCCAGAAGGAGAAGGACTGTCTCGGCCTAGGCTTCGGTATCGAGGTCCTGATAAAGCCGCGCTGATGAAGAGGCCGACAACAATAGCAGAAGTGAGAAGCCACTACCGTCAGTAGTGGTATATATCACAGTTGGAAAATTTGTGTTAAATATAACATAAATCACATGTCCAAAACGGTCCACTCAAATTTTTGTGTTAATTTAACATAATATGGATGTGTTAAATAGTAACATTAATACTATGTTAATATTTCAACAGAAAAAAAATGTAATTTTGATCGTGACTTGAAGTTACGTGTGTGTACAAATAACATAACTTTTATGTTAAAATTAAAATATAAGAAATGTTCTTTTTACATTTTACAAATGTAACAACTCAAATTTTGATTAGTATAATGTGTAAAAGTTACACTGTTTATGTGTTAAAAGTTTATTTTTTAACAAAAGATTTATGTTAACGTAACATTTTATTTGTGTTAAATGTAAATATAAGAAAATGTTATTTTTACATTTTAGAAATGTTAATTTTTTATTAACCCTATTCACTCCAACCCCTTTTTCCGCCTTTTTAATCCTCGCATCATAACTCACGAACGAATTGACGAAATTTAATGTTCCAAAGCGCAAATTAAAGCTACTACTTTTAGCATTAATTTGCGCTTTGGAACATTAAATTTCGTCAATTCGTTCGTGAGTTATGATGCGAGGATTAGAAACTCGCGGGGACACGAAAGGTCTAGTTGGAGCGAATAGGGTTAATATACATATCAAATGTTGGGTTTATAAATTATTATACGTATTAAATAATTGAAATACTTTTATTTCAAATCCAACGAGTTTTTTTTTGCACAAAATGGCTAATTTATAAACAAAACTGTTTTTAGTTTTGCTCTATGCGATCAAATGTGTTTTCATGAGTGTTTTTGACTCTAGATACTAGAGTTCCTATATAAGATGCGAGACGCTATTTTGTTACAAAATATCCGCAGTGGCCAGACTCTTATATAGGGGTATCAAGCTAGTATATAAATAATATATATTAACTTTATTATATGTATATTATATAAAATTTAATTACATGCGCGATTTATATTTGATTGTACTTTCCAAACGTTTCTATCGTGAGGGCCATTCTACAATACGTCGCAAACAATGCGTTGCCAGTCGCGAACAATAGCAAACAACAGCGAACAATAACAATCTATTCTCTCTACGTAAACGCGTGGCTAATATGAGATCGAGAAATACGAAAAATGACCGTCAACGACCTCTGAATAACACTCGTTAATAAACGCGGATACAATCAATGCGCAAATTACGCTACAAATTTAATTACGACGGCTGCGAAATTAAAAATGCGAAGCAGTTAATAACGGGAGGAATTCTTCATGATAAAATAACCTGTCCACGCGACGGTCAGAGGACTCGCGTGGACATATCTAATTTAAGTAAAAATATCTCATTCTAAACAAATATGTAATTATATTAAGTAAATAAGTCATTGGCAGTATCTAAATAAATATTTTCTTGGATCTAAATATTTTTTTTTTTTAGTGTACCACCTATAAGTAGAATATTTTTTATGGCCAATTCCAGATTAATTTGCGATAGAATTTGGGATATGTGTCAACAGGTACCGTTATGATTTTATTTAATTTGTTAAATTGTTGCGCATATATTAGCGCTTATCCACCCCCCTTCTCTCGTATAAAAAAACATCACATTCTATTGAAGTTATTATATTGATTAAAACGTTTTTGCGGTATAACGCAAATTTTATGACATTTTATACAACATTCCCTTGATGCTGAAAGTGTATTTAATGTTTGCATTTTTAACATTCATGCACTTTATGCATTTAAAAAAATTGAACATATCAATAGGATGCACGATAAAATAAACGCTAGCGTATTTACTCGCATGGTGAGGTTTCAATTAAATTACCTTTTTCAAAAAAAGGTAAAAAAAGGCGCCAAGTACACGC
>NW_020221947.1:0-10988 GCF_003070985.1 Temnothorax curvispinosus
TATCCTTTTCTATGACGCAGACCGATTTTCGCGTGGTATGCGCAGTCCAGTAGTATATGTCGATGGATTTTATTGTCTAATGTGGTCAAAAAATATTCAACATAACAAATTAATTATTTCACAAGTGACGACGCAGCCACCTATTGACTGCCTATTGTAACTGTATTAACTGTATATGGCTCGGCAGCCGACAATCTTATTGTTTACAACTATATCTCAAAGAGTTTAACCCTTTAACCAATATTGATTTTTGGTAGAATAATTGTTTCTTGCTTGCTCTATTGGGATATTCAATCGCTCCATTTGTATGTATAATACTTTAGCATTCTTATTGAAAAATTAACAAATTAAAGGTCGGATGCATTATGCGTTACGCAAAAGTTTGTGCTCCAGCCTTTATAATTTGTTAATTTTTCAATAAAAATGCGAAAGTATTATACAAAATTAATTATAAAAATGGAGCGATTGAATATCCCAATAGAGCAAGCGAGGAACAATTATTCTACAAAAATTAATATTGATTAAAGGGTTGAACTCTTTGAGATATAGTTATAAACAATTGTGACGTGACAAATGTCGCGTCCCTCACCCCAGATGGGAGCTTGGCCGAGGGAGGCGTCAGGGATGGTGCCTCCGCCCGAGGCGGGCGGAGAGCGAACATTTAGGTTAGGATTAAGATCTTTGCGAGCGTTACAGGTCGAGGGAGTGCGGAGCAGATGGCCAGGGTTACGACGAATGTAACGGCGTATGCCGCGTCGAGGGACTTACGGATGGACAACCAGGAGCTTCCGAGGGCGTACGGTCGGCGGGCGGGTCACGCTGGGGCCCACAGCCGGAAGATCAGCTGACCTGTCAAGGCGTCACAAGCGGCACGAGAGCACTGCAGCCCGAATACGGAGGACCCGGAGAGGGGGACGCCCCGACGAAGGTCCCCGTTGAGGAACGGGGCCACCACCGGTGTACCGCCCCCGGTCGACGAGCCATAGCCCGGCCAGCCTGGCCGTCGAGGAACCGGACGATGAGTCGCGGCCTGGACAGCCGGTCTCACGAAGGCGGATTTCAAAACTACCGCCGGCGGATGGGCGCAGTGACAAGGGGCGCGCTAATAGAGCGCGGCGATCGCCTAGAGGGATCGCTGGCAGGCCAGGGCGCAGCACCGACCAGGCTAGGGAAACCGGCGCGCGGGCGCGCGCGGGCCCTGCGTGATCCCGCCGGACCAAGGAAACGCCACTGTCGTGCGAGCCGCCATCCCAGCTACATCTAGCCCTGAGTGCCGAGCGACGAGCTGCCGGAATCGACGGAATTTGTAAGGCCACTACTCAGCCTTCCTCGAAGTAAAATCGCGAGAATACCTCGGCCCTCCCGGGAGTCGCGTTGTGCCGCGGTAATGTATGGAATCAGCCGTAATTAAAGAATATCGAGTGCCATACCGCGGGAGGGCCCGTGCGACGAAGTGATCGCGGGTGCCCGTCTCGGGGATGAGAACGTACGGCCGCCGACAGTCAGCGTGCTTGTAATTTCGTTGCGTGTGATATCGTTTCGTGTACTTTCGTTGCGTATAATTTCGTCGTGAGTAATTTCGTTTCGCGTAATTTCGTTGCGGGTGATTTCGTCGCGTGGAATTTCAAGAGCGCCGTTGGCTTAACCGTGCCGTAGTTTTGAGAAGTGGCTCTCGCGCGTGAGAGAGCCTCGTAGTTATCGTTGCCGGTTAAGTTCATGCCATTTGTAATTAGCTATACGTGCGTTTCATCGGGATTAATGACCCTCGGTCGTGTCGAGTTTACGGGTGAGGCCATTCGTGCGTTTCGAGGGGAGAGTAGATCCCCAGCGTTGTCGCGGTAGACCGTAGGGAAATTGCGTTAATTGTTTAATTGTTAGACGTAGACGTTTCGAGTATTTCGCGTTTGACCGTCCGGGTAGAATCCGCTGCAACTTATGTCGGGGAATACTCTTGTACGAATTCAACCGGGATTGCCGTGCAGTTCAGCGACGGAATGAGTATCGCGCTCGTGGGGTGACACGTGGCGCGTACTCGAATTCTGCTTGTTCGCCGTGGAACACGTTATCGTTCACATGTTATCTGCCTTAACCGAAATATAATTTTATGTTTTATGTTATTTGAGTGTGATGATTGCGCTACGCTCCCTCTCCTATTCCACCCGCGGTTGATCAAAGAAGCCCACGCCTGAGAAATACTGCGATCTCGTGAATCGTGGTGCGTGGAATCGCACCTGGCGCCCAACATAACATCTTAAAAATACTCAGTCGAGCTACCATCGGGGTTTCGGAGAGAAGTATCGCGAATATATAAAGAGATCATTAGTGAGAAAAGCGACGGCGCGCTCCTCCACGGCCGGCGAGACCGTGAGGACATCGTCGCTGTCGTCGCAACATTTACCATTAAATTGAGTATACGCGACAACGCCCATCCGCTATCACGTTCATGGAATTCCTTCAACTTTGCTAAGGTAGGCTCGATGACGTGTCGCTTGTATCACTCACACAGATTGGACTCACGAAAAAGTTCATAGTTTCTCGTTGCGATACTTTTATTTGCGCGTTTGTCACCCGCAACAAATTCGCCATTAAACGCTGTGTTAATTTTTACATTGTCGTGCCGTTGCATGACGTTCCGCACACGATCGAGTACAATGTCTCCCGCATCTTTGAGAAATTGACGAGGGTTGATGTGTTTGGAATTTATTACCGCACCAGTCAATATACGACTTTTAAAAGCCGGATTTATCTCGCGCCATCTGAGTCCTGTCTCACTCGCACTGTATCCAGCACCTACATGCAACAAAACATTGACGTACCAAGTCTTTCAAATCTTCGAGTCTTGCGATACAAGCGACCAATGACTGTTTAAGACCGATCGATGACTGATCGATCGATAATCGTGGCCGTTTAATTCGGGTTTGTTCTTCCAACGATTCGATAAATTTGTCACATCGTTGCTCCCACGCGGCAAAGTCTTCCCTCAAATTTAAAAGGGTGGATTGCTCTAACAACTCTTGCTCCATGTTATTGCATGATCCTCTTGCTAACGGCATTTGTTGCACTCACGACTTCCAGTTCTCGACTATTGAGCTTATCCCCCAGATTCGTCATTTTATACTCTACTAATGATGCATTGTTTGCTTATCATATCTAATTTCATCTCAGCAGCCGTACATCGGCGCTATTTGCAAAATTTGCAGTTTTGCATGTGTGCGATGAAATCATTGCGAGACATGTTCTTGAAAACGATATCGCGCCATTGACTTTTGGTGATTTGATCTGTATCAATGCAGCAGCTGTACATACATCGGCGCTATTGGCAGTTTTGCACGTGTTCGATGAAATTATCGCGAGACACGTCGCGACATGTTCTTCAAAACAATAACGCTCCATTGGCTTATGCGAAATTGCAAAATTTGCAGTTTTGCACGTATTCGATGAAATCATCGCGAAACACGTCGCGACATGTTCTTGTAAACAATAACGCTCCATTGACTTATGCAAAATTGCAAAATTTGCAGTTTTGCACGTGTTCGATAAAATCATCGCGAGACACATATGTTCTTGACAAATATATCACATTTAACATATATGTGGATTGTGGTGGTGGTGGTAGTCACCCTGCAGCAGCGACGCTTGGCTGAAATGCAATCTTGCATTTTTAAGATCGCAGAAAAAAATATCTGCGAGGATTCTAGCGCGCAGTTGAGAGTTTGATACGGTTCGAGTACGTCGCAAACAGCCTCCAGATACGATGAACACTCACGGTGCGAACTACTACGTTCCGATTCAGGATGAAACGTGCGAGAAACAGCACAATAAGTAAGTACCGCTAATTTTTGTATATATTTGTGCAAAAAACTTTTATAAACGTAATTGTACTTTTTTTCAGTTTTGATAAACCCTGCTACACGCCACGTATTTTAGGAAGGAGATTTGCCATGACATCGACAGCGTATAAATTTTTGAATGTTGGAATCAACGCGGGACCTATGTCCTCTGTGGATATACTTATTGGCGATAACCGAAGCAATCGGATAATTCTGCCTCATGCAACGTGGGTGACATTCATCGAAAAACGTGCAGATATTCAGCGACTCGTGCAGTCATCGGAGCCATCATCGCTAGCGTTTCGAGATTTGGAACTCGTTAAAATACGTGACGCAGATATTGTAAAGTTGACATCGTGCGACACCAGCCTGTGAAACCGTCAACCGTACTGTTCCTGTTCGAACTAGAACATTGCGTCGAAAATGTGTATTTTCAACTATGTCAAAATGTTCATGGCGTAAGTAAAAAATTTAAACAGTTTGTAACAATTTTACGCCAAAATTGTATCACCGATAAATGTAATGCAGTTAAAATCTTGCGTGAAGTTTATGATGAAAATTCGATTATTGATTGCGAACTGTTGGCGTATGCTGCTGATACTATTGTGTATAATAATGCGCTACATGATAAATAAATGCATATAATATGATAAAAAGGTTTTAATTATTATTTTTCCTCGTCATTTACCGTTCATCCCATTCCCTGTCATAAAGCTGTCTTCGTTTATCGTTTACTTAAATGTAATATTAAAAATTAAATATCGCGAAGATCTAAACAATTAAATATCGTTGGCGAAGAAAAGATTCGCGATTGTGAGCGCGAACGGGGGGGACGGGGGAAAACATCTACGAGGGGGAGATAACGCGAGCGTGCCGTGTGACGTCACGCGGACTCCGCGACGCGGCGAAACGCGAACGCGGGTCTTCTCGCCCCGCGGCGCCGGAAAACGCGAACGCGGGTCCCCTCACCCCGCGGCGCCCGAAAAACGCGGTTCCCCTCTCCTCCTCCCCCGCAACGCCCGGAAAACGCGGTTCCCCTCTCCCCCTCCCCGCGGCGCCCGAAAAACGCGGTTCTCCCCTCTCCCTCCCCCGTGGTTCGCAAAAAACGCGGTTTCCCTCGCCCGCGGTTCCCCCCCGCCCCTCACCCCCTCTCAGATCCCACAGGTTGGGGTAGAACCGGCCTAGCTTACCTACTAATAAATTTATTATTGTTTTAGTTTTAATAGCCCGACAGTGCTCTGCTTTATCATGTCCTTATTTCTCTGTATCTGATGAGCCACATTTTACTTTTAAAATTAAAGCCTTTTTCAAAGTTTTTGTGTCTCATGGTAAATCTTGACAATTTTTCCTCTTGATTGCCTTTATTTGATCTTTATTTAATATTTTCGATATGTGATTTTCTGGAGTTTTCTTCTGGAGATTTGTCAAACTTTCGTTTTCTCGTAATTTTTTATTACTCTTGCGTAGCGTCTCATTTTGTTTAAGTATCTTATCAGCGATTTTCTGAATCCTTGACAATTCTTTTTTAAGTTGCTCATTTTCCATTTTTAAAGACGTAGCTTTAATATCAATATTTTGCTCTTTCACAGTTTGAGCAGTTATAGCATTTTCAACCATCATTTCCGAAAAGATATTCGAAGTATTATTACTTTGTACAGTAGTACCAGAATTTGTAAGTACAGAATCATTTAATACAATATTAGAGTTTCCATTATCAACGAAATCTGATTCAGTTTCTATATTTGGTATATTATTTGCTGTAACTTCTTTTACCGTAGATACTGAAGTTTTCTTTATCTGAAGAGATAATAATTGGTATTAAATAGCAGAAATTCTTTTTATTTTTACTACAGTGAACATGAAAGAATTCAAAGGCAAGATATAAAAAAAAATCTAAAAGCAGAAAATAACTTACAGATGTGCAGGCATCAAATATAAATAAATTTCTATCACTGGAGACAGCTTTACTTGCATACATATGATCATGAACAAATGAATGCAATTCATGTCTATCAATCTTTCGTTTTTTCAATGTAGAACTGTTAGTAATATCTTTCACTATTGACATTCGTGAATAATTGTGATCATTTTGAGATATATGTGAAAGATTATTAAAAATAGAAGGAACTGCTTGGAATTTAAGTTTCCTTTTCTCCTCTTCTCTATTTTTCTTCCAAGAGGAATAATCAAAGTGCTCCTAGAAAAATATAATACGCTATTATGGAATAATCAAATTTTATCAAAAATTTTAGCTAAGTTCTAACTTACAGAGCACACACGTGACGAATTTATAGGCTGCCAAGTACACCCATTAACCCTCAGGGTACGGACTATAAAAAAGTTACGTTCCGTACGGACATGGGTTAGCCTAACCCGGCGACTTTGATTGACTGTATATCGGGCTGTAACTTATCAATTGAAACAATTTTTTTTTCTTTGGATCGGAAATTTTCTCAAAAATACAATGGCGTTGATAGATTTATTACATTATTTGTTTAAACAAAGATACATTTGAAAATGTAAACCATTCTCAAAAAATTTTCATAAAAATTCATTTTTTCTTTTAAATTGCATAATTTTATGAAAAAAAAAAGATATCGACATTTTTTAAGTCGCGTTTGAAAGCTAAAAAGTTGTTCTTTGAAATGCCTGAATTCGTTTTTTGATCTATTTCAAAAAGTATATTTTTTTTGAACTATGAAAATACCCGTTTTTTTGCAATAGCGATATAACGTTACTTGCTTGATTTATCGTAATAACGCAAAAAAAATATCTTAAAGTAAAAATAGTTCTTTTGGATATTGTTGATTAGTATAATATAAATAAATAACAAAAATTGCATGCACGGATATGTTATGCTGGTATGCTACAGAGTACAGAGCATCATTTTGAGGTTAGAATGCACAAAAGTATATTAAAAATAGTAAATTATACATACCAGAATACTCTACTGCAGCAAATACTCGAAAAACACAAATTTTTTTTGTTTGAAAAACACGAATTTTGTAACGTTCCGTACGGACTGGGTGTAGACTACCCGAGTTCAATTTTCAAAATCGTATAACTTGAGCACCAAGCGTAGACTGACGCTGCCCCTTGGCGCTCACATAGTAGCTACCTCAAAGATTTTTCTCCCCCGGTACGGACCCCCCTCATTCACTTCCTTTGAAATGGCGCTACTTTCAAAATTCGCTCGGGTTACGCTAACCCAGTCCGTACCCTGAGGGTTAATTTTTCTCACATTAAATATCCAAGCAGTTTGTACCTCAACATTTTTAGGAAAACGATGGAATGAAACATATGGGTAATTTTCATCTCCTTCGAGTTTCCGATGCTTTTTAAATATATTTGCACAACCAGATACACAGCACTTTATTCTGTATAATAAAAAAATATTCTCAAAAGAAAGGATCAAGTTCAATAATATAGCTTTGAAAGAAAAGTCAGGTCGTTAACAGCACATGTAGATTTTGAAATTATTCGGAAAATATCGCAAATGTAGAGAATATTACAGATGTTTTTAGTAAATTAAGTCTATTCTCAGTTAGAGTCTTACATAAGGACTCTATTTTCAATACATTCTAAGTATGTATATTCATATGATATTAGAGAGAAAATGACATCATGTGCTATTAGAGGTTAGATTAAGTTTACTTCTGACAATAAATATGTACACAAATAGGAATACTTACACCATAATAATAATAATGTATTGCACAAAAGTGTTGAGACGATACGCGTATTCGTCACTAGCGCTACGGCCCTGGCGGCCACCAAGCACATGTTCAGCGTGCGCTCCTGTGCCCGAGCGGTAGGGCGGCCGAGCGGGCCGAGCGGTGGGGCAGCCCCAGCGGTGGGACAGCCCCCACCGCCCGCACTCGGGGTATAAATAGGGGACTCGAGCCGACTCGAGTCACCAGTCCTGTCCGACTCCTGTTCCCGACACGACCGCTCTCCGAGACCGCTTCACCACGTTGAGCGCTCCCAACGACTTCCTCCGTACCAAGAACGGGTGGTCCCGTTCTCACCTGGGTGCTCCCAGGGTACGGGCCTCCCCAGCTGGGTGCTCCTGGTTGGTATTACCTGCCCTTTCCTGCCTCTGGGTCGGGCGCTCCCGACCCCTTCCGCCGTACGGAAGACGGGCGCTCCCGCGCGCGTCTTCAAGCCGGGCGCTCCCGACTGAGCTCCTGACCGACCTACCTGCCCGCGAATTCGTAAGGCACCCGTGCCTCCGTACTTGCCCGCGAATCCGTAAGGCAACCGTACCTCCGTACTTGCCCGCGAATCCGTCAGGCAACCGCGCCTCCGCGCCTGTCCGCGAGTCCATCTCTGTCCGACCGCGCCTCAACCCGGCACATACACTGCAGCTCAGCGGAGCAACACACACACACGCACTGACACTCACGCCCTCCATCAACTGTATTGTAAATAGTGAGAATAAATAGCTTTATGTAAACTAACCAGTGTTTCCACGTTTTCTCACACTGGCCTGGCGAGCGAATTCCGAGCGAGAAAACGCGAACGTCAGTGTAAATTATAAACACTAATAAACTACCATTAATATATACAAATGTGCATTATACATATTTCACTACCGATGTCAATCACATGCAGTGCGGAACCAACATGGCGTTATTATCACGTGATTTAGACAACCAATCAGGCTATGCCCCTTCAATGTCGCATCTCTGATTTCTAGGTCTCTGGGTAGCAATTAAGTATGAATGGTTGGATCCAAAGGAAAGAACGAATCACATTCAATTGCTACCTAGCGGCTTAGCTAGCGGAGGTTCGACTGGACACAGGCTATGCATTTTGTGTGCAATGGCCTTTATTGTTGCCAAAAAAGTTAAAAGTTTGCCAACTCTTTTTTGACAACCGCAATTGACAAGCGCGACGTGGAAATAACACTTTTCAACTAGCAGTTGCTATCGTTTGCAACGTATTGTAGAACCGGCTTAAGACTTAGGCTGAAGTCACATGGCATGTATTTTCCGCGTAACGCGTAACCACGACCGTATAGTTGGCAAAAAAATTAAAAATTATTGAAAATTATTTTATCCAATCGTTTGGAAATCATTTAGAGATATTTGGAAAAAACTTTTCAGAGTTTGGAAAACTATACAATAATCACAATTAATTAAAATCAATTAAGCGTAATTAGCAGAAAGTGTCTAAAAAATATTTTTTTTTAATCCAATCGCTCCAGAATCATTTAGATAAAGTGTCGATATAATTTTCATTATTTAGAAAACAACTCTATTCTAATAAAAATTAATTAAAGGTCAATATTTCGTTTTAATGTCTGCACTATAGTGCAATAAAATGCACATACTTTTCTATGTATGTTTTATTGGTAGAAAGGCTGTGTTTCGATATTGACTGTAAGTACTAAAAATGTATAATGTTACATACGTCATCACTTTTTCAGTACTTTATAGTCTATACTAGACTACGTCAGGTTGGAGTCGGTTACTCCAGTGTTACTCCAATCCAATTTGGAGTAAAATTAATTAGCACGAAGATCCAGCTATGACCGATGACGGCTTTACTTATTTAATTTGTTGTTTTCATGTATCGGTCGATATTCTATATTGTTTTAAAAATAATTATCTACACTACGGTACTGCTTCAGCGCTGTTCACACCAGTCTCCTCCTTGTGTCCCTGAAGCAGTACCGTATATAGTGTAAATAATTATTTTTAAAACAGAATATAGAATATCGACCGATACATGAAAACAACAAATTAAATAAGTAAAGCCGTTATCGGTCATAGCTGGATCTTTGTGCTAATTAATTTTACTCCAAAATGGATTAAAGTAACACTGGAGTAACCGACTCCAAGCCAACGTAGTCTAGCCCGTTGAGGTTCTATGGGGTCCAGCGGACCCCAGGCTTTTTTTTTTTTTTTTTTAAAGTATACTATTTTGAGAGTAAAACGCACAAAGTTTTTTTGCTTTATCTAAAAAAATTTTGATGAATATTTTTGTAAAAAAAGTCAAATTTCTCGAAAAAAAATTTTTTCCTCGCGTTTTTTCAACATAAAAAATTTTTTTAAATTATTGGATTATCAAGAGGAAGTCATAAATTAATTCCAGTTCAAGGTTTGAGTCGATACATTAAAAAGAACGCAAATGGAAACTGTTGTGGGGTCCATTGGACCCCATGTGACCTCTACGTTACTTTTAGGAAATGTGACCTCAACGGGCTAGTATAGACTATAAAGTACTGAAAAAGTGATGACGTATGTAACATTATAGATTTTCAGTACTTACAGTCAATATCGAAACACAGCCTATCTACCAATAAAACATACATAGAAAAGTATGTGCACTTTATTGCACTATATAGTGCAGACATTAAAACGAAATATTGACCTTTAATTAATTTTTATTAAAATAGAGTTGTTTTCTAAATAATGAAAATTATATCGACACTTTATTTAAATGGTTCTAGAGCGATTGGATTAAAAAAAATATTTTTTAGACACTCTCTGCTAATTATACGCTTAATTGATTTTAATTAATTGTAATTATTGTATGGTTTTCCAAACTCTAAAAAGTTTTTTCCAAATATCTTCAAATGATTTCCAAACGATTGAATAAGATAATTTTCAATAATTTTTAATTTGTTTGCCAACTACGTCGGTCTTTTGAGGGGCCATTGGCTATCTGTCTATTAATCTGTGTCTATACTCCGTTCAACGAGAGATTGAGAGTTTGAGAGTGGTTCTGCGCATAGGCCAAAGTGGGGAAAGTGTAGCGCGCTCGTATACGGCACGGTAGTGTGGAAGGGGACTTTCTAGGCCTTTCGTAGGGAGAAATTTGCGCGAGACGGACGAGTTTTCGTCTGATCTACTCTCAATCTCTCGTTGAACGGAGTATACTTATACTGTAGTATAAACAGTAGCGACAATAGGCGTCGGCACCTTTGATGAGGGTCTCTACTTTGATGTAGTGGTTTAAAGCGGGGAGCACACACTTCTACACAACGCATAATGCGTAAGCATAAGAAAATTGATTGGTCTATTTCCTTATGCACATGTGTATGGACCAATCAATTTTCTTATTATGCTTACGCATTATGCGTTGTGCAGAAGTGTGTGCTCCCCGCTTTAAGGTCACATGACCCGCCGCTATCTTCCTGATTGCATAAAG
>NW_020221948.1:0-1412 GCF_003070985.1 Temnothorax curvispinosus
AGAGGCGGCGGCCGCAGCCGCCGCCGCCGCCGCCGCGGCGGACTTCTTGCTCGACTTCGTTGACATTATTGTTGTTGATGTGTGCGTCTCGTCCGGTCTATGCGTTCGTTCGGCTCTCCTTTATGCACGCGGGGCTTCACGCGCCTGCGATCTCGGTACGGAGCACTACGTCGTTCCCGGTTAGGCACCCTCGCGACACTGGATCACTGGATGATGACGATGATGATAACTGGAGGGAGGACGGAGAAAGAGAAAGAGAGAGAGAGAGAGAGAGGGGAAGACCGGCGCGTCTCCCGGGCCTATCGGATCGTCAACTCGCTGCCGACAGCGTCAGCGCGTCCCGTGACGATCGAACGATCGCGCGTATCTCCTCCGTGATCGACGACCTCGCACACCTTCGCAGTCAAATGCGCACTACTGATCAACCAGCGCAGCCAACGGTCGGATTAGTGCGCTTGCGACGACGCCACATCACAAGCCGGGTTTCGCGTCGCCATTAAGCGGGAAGGAGCGCCGAGTGTGGCTATTGGCCGCGGCGCCGCAGGGACGCCACGCGACCGGCCAATCGCGCCCCGCGAAACGGCCGGACGCGCGCAGTGCCGCGCGCCGCGATTGGCCGCGTCCGGCGTCGACGACGCTCGAGTGTGGCCAGGGATGGCCGCGGGGACGGCCATGCGGGCCAATCGCGTCGCGAGTAATCGAGAAGACGTTAAATAGAATTCAGGCGGAATGGTTGAATCTCGATTAACGAACTTTTCGGTACAATTTAAATCTGTGCTCGTTTTAATTTAAGTTTAAGTAATAGCTATCGGGCTTTGAAAAAATGACGTAAACCGATTGCCTATTAATCTCTACATTTCTTAAGAAATTATTTTCAGGATACTGATGATAAGGATTGTCTGACATAAAAATACTTTCACATAAATTATAAATTTTTATAAACTGTAACGAAATTAATTCTTCAAAAATAATCACTTTCACAATTAAGAATTTATCGCGAGAGTAGCATTTTGATAGTTTCAAGTTGAATGGTGATGGTTCAAAAATTAAGAAACTGCGTTTTATAAATAAATATTGCATTATGATATATTTTAACAACCAGTGGTAACAAAGGTAGGTGTCTCTTTTACGTATTTATAGCAACAGAACAGCACTCTCGTATGGTACAAGCTTCGGACCTGTATAACTGTTCATTTATATTTATATTAATATATTTGTATGTACATATATATACATTCTTTGAACCCTGAAAAGGTTCCTAACGTAACAATATATTCTTAGAAAAAAATTTGTTCTGCAGGCAACCGATGTAACTTATAAAGTTTACGACTTTAGATGACTTTTATGACTCTAAAACATATATGTATATGTATATACGTATACATACATATGTATATTACATGTATACACGT
>NW_020221949.1:0-3021 GCF_003070985.1 Temnothorax curvispinosus
AAGTTACAACTACATTTGATTTTCGCCCGGACGAAAACGACCCACCTTAGACATGATAGTTCTCAAATACTTTGGAAATTTGTATTCAACATATTATTAAAAGAAATAAACAAATATTTACTTTTTAAAAATTTTAAACAAATAAATTAAAATAAAAAATATTAATTTTTTCCCTCAATTTTCTCAAACAATCCGTTTTGCTCCTTATTTTCGAATATATTTTCCGAAAAATATCAATTATTTACATTAAATTTACAAAATTGATGATAAAACCACAAAAAAATGTCATATTAAATCGAAAAGTTGACATTTTAAAAACTTCATAACTCGGAAACCACTTCTAGGGGAGACTGGGGCTGGTTGTTACAGGGGTAGGTTGTTACAGTGCCAATGGTAGCTAAACCGGAAACGCTATAGTAACGTTAGAAAGAGATAAATGATCACGCCAGTGTCGGCCGACATACCGCGCGAGTTAGTGGCGCTGGCGTTCTTGTGAGAGGAACCCGGACAAGCAGCCGTAAAAAACGCAAGTTTGTAACATTTTCATTTTTTAGTATTATTGGTCTAGCACTTGTTATCTAAATAAGCAGAAATGTGTATGTGTGGTATATACTCTCTAATTCCTTCTGTTTACAATAAACCTTACTTTTATAAGCTTTACAAATATTTGTGTTTTAATATTTAATCTTAAGAGGTTAGTTTTGGTGTTGGGGCTAAAAGTGACATTTTCTCGGGGCAGGTTGTGACAAATCACAATTAATTTATGATAGATAATTTATGATGAATAGAGCTTATAACTTTTGTTTAGATTAAAAGTTACTTGTATTTTTGTTTTAAAGAATTTTTATTTAAATAAGAACATAATTTTACTTAATTTTTATTTTTTTATTTTTATTTTGTTGTGATAAAGCAAAGATACCAAAAAAAGTAATATGTCTAAGTTTTTCGCTAAATAAAAACATAATTTTATTTAATTTTTATTTTAATGTGATAAAGCAAAGAGGCCAAAAGAAAATTGTATGCCTAAGTTTTTGTTTAAAATAACACTATAATTTTATTTAAAGTTAAAAAGTACTATATTATTACTTGGACTTAAACTTGGAAGTTAAACTTTTTTTGTAATTTGTTATAAACAATAATATTTCATTTTTGTTCGAATTAAGAAGACAAACCATGATTATTCTTAATAAAAAGTTTGAGATTACATTTGTTTTTTTGTTGTAACAATTTACCCCGTGTGGTGTAACAACCAGCCCCTGGTGTGGGGTAAATAGTTACATGTCTTTTTTTCAGAATTTTTTAATTTATATAATTTCTAATGAGCGGTTAGATAAAATTATTATTAAATTTAAATTCCGATTAGTTACTGAATCTAGCAAGCCTAGATTCATTTATAAAAACAACATAATCAAAGAGTTGAGACACTTTATAGAAAAAAATGTCACAACCAGCCCCGGTCTCCCCTATTCCAAAATTGAAATTTTCAGGGTTGTTTAAGGATATAATGAAGTATATTCCCTGAAAATTTCAAAGGATTTCGAGTTGAAAGAAAAAAGTTCTGGCTATCTGAAAATGGCGATTTTTCGAAAATCGATCGACTTTAGATGGCCATAACTTAACGAAATAGAAGCAATCAAGTAAAAAGTGGGTAGATTTCTTCAGAGTATACCTGAACAAAAAATATCAGCTGCTGATCAACCCTCTACTTCGAAAACTGTAGATATGACAGCATTTCAAAAATAGGCAAAATTTCTCTAAAACAGTGGTTTAGTTAGCAGCTCGCCGTGAAGCCGGACTTGAGTGTAAACCAATGACCAATTTTTTCCTTAAAAGTAGAGGGTTTACAGAAAAGAATGCGGCCTCAAACGAGTCTCTAAGTTATATAGAAGCTGAGATATAAATTTTTGAAAATGACTAAAAAATCGACTTTTTTCAAAATTCAAAAAATTCTCCAGCGGCCGGATTTGATCGAATCGGGCTCAAATTTTCAGGATCATCTCCTTTTCTAGTGTACTTTCGAGGAAAAAATCGGCATCAAAATCGGTAACCCACCCCCGCAACTTTTGGTCGAAAAGTAATGGATCTGCCCATATATAGAATATAGAATATAGAATATAGATATAGATTTTACGATTATTTGTGGACGCACCTTATTTTGTAAAAATGCATCAGAAAGATTAACAATATAGAATATAAAAGATGTTAAAGGTATAAATAAAAAATATATGTTAAAAGACATCGCTTTTCTCGTTTGTTTATCATCAAATCGTAATAAACTTGACAAAACCTTGAAACGATGACAACTCATAACAGAGGAATAGAAAGGTACGCCAAATTCATACGACCACATTTCTCCAATGGATTGTTTTGACTGACCAGTAGCACCCGCGTAATACAATAATCCTATATACGCTTTTATTTCTAATTCATCTGTTTCTCTACGATATGCCAGAGTTTCTCCTTCGTTAGAGTCACAGAAATTCATCGCAATTTTTTCATTTGTATGAGTAACGATAATAGACAATAATTCGTGCGTGAATAATTCGCTCCACGCGTCGAGAGGACTGCGAACATGTAATACATTTGCCTCCGGTGAAGGAACATGCATTTGTGGAGATTCGAGACTTATTTCTGGTGCATTTCGAGACCACTTGTAACCATTTCTACCTCGAATAAAAGTTCTTCTTCTCCTCGCCGATTCTTCTGAAAACGTGTCATCTTCGAGTTTCTCATCTTCGTGTTTCTTATCTTCGAGTTCCTCATCTTCGAGTTTCTCATCTTCGAGTTCCTCATCTTCGTTCTCAAAACCATTCCCATCTTCTTCAGTGTCTATGTACTCATAAAATGATTCGCCCTCGAAATAATCGCCTTCCTCACGGTCACGAAGTGCGTAAGTCAGGTCATCGGCACTCCGTACAGCCATTATTCTAACTCTAAAATTTTCAAACACGAGAATATAGTAAAAAACTCATTATTTTGGTAAATAATTGTCTTATATATCTAATTTTAACACTTACCTAA
>NW_020221950.1:0-1016 GCF_003070985.1 Temnothorax curvispinosus
ACTTAAAGCGTACACCGCAATAATCCGCGTGAATAATGACCGATAAATCCAAGTGCGTTTTCTTTCGCTCGTTTTGAGCAACCCATTTGTCAATATTAACCGTAAATCCTGCGATTCTCTGTGTACCGATTCTCCGCATTTGCGCACGTGCTGCCGCATTATTGATATGTAAATTCAATTCACGCTAATACGCATTAGTTTTCCGCCGGATGATTAATGCGCCATGTTTTTTTTCCCCCGTCGAAGGCGGCGACATGAGGTACACTCAGCCCGGTGCAATGCGCGCCTTGCGCTTCTCCTCGTCTATGAGACGACAGAGTCTCTACAAACCCCGCAACGGCAACCGACGTCTCGTCAAGCCCGAGGTGAAAGAAATTTCGAACTATGCGGCCGCTCTTCGTGGCGGATAGGATAGGCTCCGGCAGCGTAAGCAAAGGCACAGCGACCCGTTGTTGGAGGGAGAAGAGTATATGTATATGTACATACAGGCATCTAGTAAATACCTGCACTAGCCAAGCAGGTCCACTTCGAGTCAAAGGCAACCAGCTCCTCCCGCCACCTCCGGGACTTCATCTTCCGCCCCTCGTCCGCCTTCGGCTCTTACCGTTACAAGAACAAGCTACACGACGCGGTGCGACGAAGCCACGTCGGACCTTACTCAACCTTGATCTTGCCTTCTTTTGATGGCCTTTGTTAATACATCATGGAATAGATGGCGTTACCGTTGTTATTATACTATAAAATATTAAGACCTTGGTCTTGAGACGATTCGTTCTAATACGAAAAGATGGAAATTAGGAAATTTCACATTCGATTTCACATCATGCTTTGATACAAAACGCCTATTTCTTCATTTTGTGAAAATGTAAAAGTACATTATAGGGCCGGTATCACAGTCTCCGATTAACGTGATCCTCCGATTAAACTCACTCTGCATCTCTTTCTAACTGTCCCCCTAGAAAGAGACGAAGAGTGAGTTTAATCGGAGGATCACGTTAATCGGAGACTGTGATACC
>NW_020221951.1:0-3404 GCF_003070985.1 Temnothorax curvispinosus
CCCCCCCCCAACAAAAAACCAGAATAACACATATGCAAAAATTAAATCTTTATGTGCTAATTATGTGCTCTATTCATGATTTTTGTGCTCGAGCGGTTTTGCGGGAAATCGCAATTGAAAGTGGGAACGCTGGCTTAACGTAAGCTAGCACCTCTACTCATTAAAATTACATATAAAATAAAAAACTCAATATATTAGAATTATGTGCTTTTTATGTGCTTTCATTCAAATGCCTCAAACAAAATTAGTCTACCTGTAATACTTTAAAAACTATAAGCCAAAAAATATCTATACACTAGGTATTGATATAAGAGTAAAATGTCAGTTAAAATACAGAAAGTGAAATAATTTTTATCTTAAAATGTTTCTCGAGTAATGTGCTCTCAAAATATGCACAATAAAATTTTCGTGCTTATCCCCTTCAGCCGACCCAAACGTGAGTACCCCATACGTGCAAGAATAAAGTACCAATTAAAATACAGATAGCGAATTGATTTTAGTCTTAAAGTGTTCTTCAATTTATGTGCTTTCAAAATATGCACAATGAGATATTTGTGCTCATCCCCTTCGGTCGACCCGAACGTGAACACCCATACGTACAAGAGTAAAGTACCATTTTGGCGCTGCTAGACCTCGAAATTTAATAAAATACTAAATTTTTTTATTAAATAAAAAAACAATAAATAGGGAATATATAGGGTAGAGCGGGGTCAAAAGTAACGCGGGGCAAAAGTAACAACTCAAATATCTATAGGCATAGATGCGCATACGTTTGTTGGTTAACGGATAAAGCTGAACAAGCTATAACGTGTCTCAGAACGCCTGCGGCCTGGGTATTGAGTGGACGTGTATAATAAATAAAATATGTTGTTGAGGCCGTAAAGTAATTTTGGAGGCCAGTCTTAAACTTTTAATATAATATATATTCACTGCAAAAGTAAGTACTTTTTCTTTTAGGTTATATTTGAGCTTCGTTATTTTTGCTTATTATAATAATTATTACTTATTCATTTTTGGCATTTTATTATTAAAAATTTTAAGTCAAAGTTTAAAAACATATTCGGGACGATTGTAACATCATTGTGTGGGGTCGAATAAAACGTTACAAATCGACTGCCTAGTCCTTAGAAACATTGTGTTCCTATAATTTAAAGATATAAGAAAAAAAATGTTTATAATTAAATAAACAAAGTTAATGTTTTCTATAATTGATATAATGTAGTGGCGCGTCTAGGTTCTTCGTTGCTATTCGATGGTTGATAGAGAGAGGGATCGGCAAGTTGGCCATTGAATGTATAGCGTCTAAGCATATCACAGTAATAGCGTGCATTTATTAGATTAAGAATATTGTATAAGCGATAATAAAGGTACAAGGTAACCAGTAATAATCCAGAGCCTACAATATACTCGACCATCCGATCACAACAATTGGCGACAAGGTAAATTGAGAAAAGGAAAAAAACATGATCGAACTCGCTACCAGCATGGACGCTAACTAATTTGCACAATTATTATCGGCGTTTAATAGTCATCAACAAAACCTGGTTTCTCAGTTATCACAGAATTTTCAGCAACAAAATGAGTCAACTAACCTCAGTCCGATCCTCAGTAATATTCCACCGTTTGTTTGACCAAACGAAAGAGAAAGTTAAATGTTACCTAGAAAGATTCGAGAATTATCTTGTAATGAAAAACATCGTAGATGATCAGAAAAAAGCCCAATTGCTATGCGTCTCAATTGGCTCAACTTTCTATAATAACCTCTCAGCACTTTTAGGCCCGGACAAGCCGGTCAAAGACTTAACCTATAATCAGTTAAAGAAATATCTTCAGGAAATGCTTTCGCCGCACAGAAGTGTAGTTGTCTCGCAACACTATTTTCTCAGCACGTATCAGAAAGAAGACCAAACTATTCCAGAATTTGTGGCTGCACTACAAAGCAACGTGACCGAATGCAATTTTAATGTTATCTGCGAGTGCAATAAAGTTGTCTCTGTTGCTAATCTGTTTCTCAGGGCACAATTTATTAGAGGTCTTAAAGACAGCTGGATTAAGGAACAACTTCTACAGGCCAACGTTACTGAATTTCCAGAAATATTAAGCAAGGCAATTGCGTTAGAAGCCTCCAGACTTGAAACTCAAGCTCTTTCAAAACAACAGCTTGCAACGGGATATGACACGGCGTCGGATATAAACAAAGTCTCTTCCCAGAATAGATCCAGACGTGAACAACATCAAAATCGTACTAGGGTACGATCAAAAACTCCAAATTATAGATATCGCTCTTATTCCAGACCAAAATTGAAATCCAGGATTGATTTTAATGCACTGGGAATTGCCGGATTATGTCTCAGGTGTGGTAAGAATAATCACAATATAGGTGAGTGTCAGACTAATCGAAATAAACTCAAATGTAATTATTGTCAAAAAACGGGTCATATTGCCAAAGTATGTATTACGACTCTATTAAACAAAAAATCTTGTAAAAAACAATCTAATTTGAATTTTAATGCAAACAGCAGTGAAGACTCGACAAAGTACGTTCATGATTTAAATGAAAATATGGTTTTTGGCATTAATAAAATTTTTGTTGATTTTATAGGTAATAAGCAAGATTGTAAAATTATTGATATATATGACAGTCCAGCCGAACAAGTCTCAACGATTGACTTACAAAAATATTTTGTCACTGTACTTTTAAATGGTAAACCAGCAGTATTTGAAGTAGATTCCGGGGCTGGTTTTACTTTATTGCCGGAAGATAAATTCCAGAAATTAAATCTTGATGTATCTTTAACGCCTACAAAAATATATTTTCGAGCTTATACTAATAATGTGTTTATTCCTAAAGACCATAAAAACCAGGAAGACCATAATTCAATTGTACCAAAAGGTCGTCCCGCTATTTTAGGTTGCATTTAGATACGCCATTTAGAAATAAACCTCGAAGATATAGACAAGGACATGCAGACTAACTCGCGGATCTCTACTCCTGAATCAATTCATTCGATTAATGATCTTTTTACGCGGTATTCTAAAGTTTTTGAACAAAAGATAGGTTGTATTCCAAATCACACAGTCTCCCTGAAATTACGTGAAAAAGCTACACCGGTATATACTAAAGAACGTAATGTACCCTTTGTTCTGCGCGAACGAGTTGAAAAAGAGCTCGATAGTTTAGAAAAAGCAGGAATTATTTCAAAAGTAGATGCTAGTGACTGGGGAGTGGGGATCACTTTTCGTTGTAATTCCGAAAAAAGATGGTGGCGTACGGCTTTGTATCAATTATAAAGGAAAGGTCAATTAATGCCTTGTAACTTCGAAGCATCCGGAGTGTTCCTGACGCCCTCAACAGTTTACGTAATTTTAAATATTTTTGTAGACATATACAAAGCATATTAACA
>NW_020221952.1:0-2522 GCF_003070985.1 Temnothorax curvispinosus
TGGGCGATGCATTTGTTGGTCGGTACTACACCGTATTTGACATGGGGGACGACCGAGTGGGATTCGCCATTGCAAAATAAATTTTGATTGCCTTCTCATGAAGTTATCATTAAATATTAGAAAATCTAAGTGACATTACTAAACAAATAAGTCATAGTTTTTTTAGAATATCGACCGACATATGGTTTGTAATTTTATTTGGATTATTTATATGATATATTTTTAAATTAATACGTATGTGAGAATTAGAAGAAAGATATGCGATATTTATTCTATCAACAATATGGTACATCTTGTTCTTTCGGCAACTATCGAATTGTTAAATATTGCGAATACAACTTGTATATAAGTCTATTAAAACGAAGTATATATTTTTTACATTAATAATGATTTCATCTATCGCCTTTTCAATCTCATCTTAATGTAGTATCCCGAAAAATATTATCTCGTTTATCCTTATAAATTTTCTGCTTACATACGAATATAAGATATTATATAATATTCTGCTTATATGTATAAAAGTATGACATACCGCATTTGTAATCAATATATAACTTTTTACATTTTTTATGCTTACACAAACGTATATACGCATAAATCATTTGCTTATTAATAAAAATTATCCAAAATTTTCGACACATGGATACCAAATTGTCGATACGAAAATTATATTATCATGTCGTATGTATTCTAATTAATAAATTGTTTTAATATTGCAAAACTGGTTCAGGTATCTCATCGTTAATATTATAAACTTATATTTTGAAATTGTTATTTTTAGAAACTTGCATATTGTATTAACTACTGCTAGTGTTAAATAAAATATGATACACAAAGAACATTACTCAACAAATGTGTCAAAGTTTTTTAGAATATTTGTGATTATTTATGTGATATGTTGTTAAATGAATACATACAATGTGACAATTAGAACAAAGATATGTGATATTATTTTTATCCACGATTTCTATTAAAATAAAGTATATACTTTCTACATTGTATATTGATTTTATATATTCGCTCTTCAATATTATTTTAATGTAGTATCCCAAAAAATATTATTTCGTATATTATAAATTTTCTGCTTACATACAAGTACAAGATATCGTATAACATTCTGCCTGTATAAATAACCGCATTTCTAATTAATATACAATTTTCTATATTTTTTATGCTCATACAAAGGTATACACATAAATCTCTTGTTTATTAATAATAATTATATAAAATTGTGGACTCAATGATACCAATCTGTCGATACCAACATTATTATGTCATATGTATTATAATTAATTGATGTAATATCGAGAAAACTGTGTGGTTAAGGTATTTCACTATCATTAATATTATAAATTAACTTTTTGAAAATGTTACTTTTAAAAACTTGCGTACTGTACTAATTATCGAGATAATTATCGAGAGATTTTGAAACATATGTAATGTAACAACGATAATATTTTCTATAGCAATACACGTTTGCAAAAATTTGATATGATTACAAGCCAATAGGCCTCTACTCTAATATCAGGAGAAAATATCACACTATACAGTACTTAATACTAAAATGCAATTGATACAGTCTGTCACCATTTAGCATATTAACATTCAAGCTATTGTATGTAAATCTGGAATAAATGTACATACCATTGCTTATACATATAAGTCTGTTATACCGACTCAAACAATACGTATTTTCAAAGATCAATTTCATCTCATTAATCATTAACTTTTTTTTAATACATTGAGTTGTGCTAATGAAATATTTACGTATATGCAAAACGCAATTTTTAGAGTCGATTGGATTAATGAAAAGAGCTCTTAGGCTCTCAGAGAATTTGTATAAACTTTAAAGCCTTTAATTTGACTGCCTGTTCTTTGTCAGTACGTACCGGTTGTGGATTGACTCGCAGTTATAACGGTCTTAAAACGATTTTGATTTTTGTAGCTTCAGTCGTCGAGAAATTCAGGAAAATGTATCGGCTCTTTGTGACGGTAATCTCGGTATTCAACTTCGCGTCGATCAACGCGGAGTTGCATAGGTAAGTATACATGTTATATACAATCGATTCACATTCATATCGACACGATAAATTGTAATACCGTACAGAGATCGCGCTTCCAACTACTTGGAATCACCGCGGATGTCGCGATAAATAATTATCAAATAAATTTCAAGTACCATAATTGTATCAAATCTGTAAGAAAAACGCATTTTGAAAGTCGGAATAAAGTGAGCCAAGTAATTACAAGAGATGCTTTGAGGAATCCTTCGAAAATCTTATTTTAAATGAGTTTAGCATCATGAAAAGAGGAATTCGCATTTAAAATACCTAACTACATTTTAATGCGTAAATATATATATGCAGGTAGCATTTATTTCTCAATGCCAAAATGTTGAGGTTTTAATAGTTTTTAAATAAGAATTGCTCGAAAATGATCAAATAAATTATTTGAAATTCGTATTTATGTTGTACGATATGTACATACATTCGCGTTTATACGATACATATACGCATATAATA
>NW_020221953.1:0-6359 GCF_003070985.1 Temnothorax curvispinosus
TTGCACGCGCGCGTCAATTGGTGGACGTGAAAAAGGAGGACGGATTCGCAGCATTGCATCTAGCGGCGTTGAATGGACACAGGGAAGTCGCGGCCATCCTTCTCTCGCAGAACGGCGGCCGCGCTAAGGTTGATCTGCGCAATAATCGACGGCAAACGCCGTTGCACTTAGCGACTTCGCAAGGACACTGGTCGCTCGTCGAGCTGCTGGTGCACCACAACGCGGACATCGGCAGCACGGACGAGGACGGTGACACCGTGCTGCATATTGCGATAGCCAAGAGCCCGAATCAACAGACTGCCGTGCCTACACCCGAAAGTAGTCGGGATTCACCGCTTATATATGCTGTACGTCGTCTAAGTTCTCGCACTTTACATGAATACGTGAATCAATTTTGTGTATACAGAGTCTTTTCTAACGAACAATGTCTTCTTTCGGACAGATCTGGCAGAACCTGGCGAGGCAAGGCGCAAAGACTGAATTAGCATTAGCTTGTTTCCTAGTAAGCATGGACAGAAGTTGCAAACTTCTCGAGAAGGTCAGAAACAACGAGGACAAGACGCCGCTCGACCTTCTGGAGGGTAATCCCCAGAAAGCTCTGCTCGCCGATCTCTTACGATCTTTCAAATACCAAAGTCACAGCACGCAATTAGAGTAAGACAACAGGATACGTATTTCAAACGGTTTTTTACTAAAACAAACGTTAAAATGATCTTATATTTTAAAAACTAGTCTTGCAACATTTTCAGAATTACTTAATAGATTTTGACGACTTTTAGAGTTTATCAACGAACGTACGTAAAATGTAATTTGATTCGTTTTGCAGGATAGAGAATCCACCGACCGGTTACGTAGAGCCTGGAAACCAGAGTCGCATATCTCGAGGAAGCGATTATGTGCAGCATCTGCATAACACGTCGTCGTAACGTCGCCTTCCTCTGCAGACACGGCGCGTGCGAGCACTGTGCTGCACCGCTGAAGACCTGTCACATGTGCCGCAAGACGATCACCAAGAAGATCAATTTATATTAGAAGATCGATCGATAATCAACACGCTTATATTGGGACGTTAATTTCCCACGCGGCGCGCGCGCGCACAGCGGGTCTCGGGAGGTAGCGATGATAGATAACAATAGCAAAACGGCTCTGTTGTGTTCAGTTTTGAACAATTTAGACCCTACACAGCTCGGGACGAGAGTCACGTGTTTGGAGGAATTTCTTTACTACATGTTGCACATTCCTCCCGAGATACTCTGTTTACTTGCCTAACGGGGAACTGCGGTGTCAGCGTAGGAAAATGTTCACCATTTGATCGTAGCACTACGTGCGTTACGTTGTGTGCTGAAGAAATTAAACTGCCAAAATGTATATTTCTTTTCCACGGCAAATTTGTACGAAAGAGATGGAGCTGTCCATTATATCGCACCATCGTCGTGCCATAGCGAGACAGGTTTGTCCGGACACGAGATAATTCGGTTTTACGTTACCTTTTGTTTTTTTTTCTCGGCAATTAGTTAAGTAATCGATTGTTAAAAATTGATATCCGTACGGGGGTATCTTGTGTTCCGACAAACACGTGCGACGTACGATTTTCCTTTCTCACGAATCGGCGTTTTCGCCTGTTCTTTATGCCGTCCATTTTTTATCCGTCTTGAAGAGAGCGCGGATAACGAGCACGAAAGAACTAGAGCTTCTCATCTCAACGTAGGAAACGCGATCGTGCTTATCATCGTGCGACAACATTCATAGGGGCTCGTAGGAACGTTCGTACATATCGCCACATTATTGCGGGGAAAAAAAAAGAATACTGCGTTTCCACGTGTTCGAAAACTTCCAAACTGTGCGAACTTCTGCTGCTTCACACGCGCAATAGAAAGGAAGGGGGCACATTTAGGTAATTTAATTCTTAACCTCCCAAGTCTCAATTTTTACATTTGTTAAAATCAAGAAATTTTTTTTATAAATTTTTGCTGAGAGGTCTCTTGTTGGCTGGTTTTATCAGTCTGTCACTTTTTGTTAAATGTTATTAATAGTATAAATTGGGATTGTGTACTATTGTGCATTTGCTATCTAGCAAGACCAGATATTTAATAGGGATTAAATATCACGATGGAATGTTGTCGGTGTTGTAGGTTGCACGAGCATTTCAATCGAACTGGTGAAAGTATCTCTCCATTGATACTTGAAATTACACGAATCTGAGGCAGCGTTTAAATTTTAAATGTATCCTCTTTTCCCATCGCATTTGCATCGTTCGATGAACGTTCTGCGTAATGATTAAAGACAAGCTAAAGGGAAACACTCAGTCTTAGAGCCAAATTTTCTAGATAGTTTGTATAAAGTGATTCGTTTGTGATCGAAAACGACAGCAGTGGAACCACGTAATTTTAAGCGCGCTTCTCATCACAAACGCACCTTCAAACGAAAAGAAAGTTCGCTTTATAATAAAGAAGCCGACATTTGCCGAGGTACAAGCTTATTATTAAGGGGATCCTAAAGTGAAGGCTGAACTTCCTCGACGTCGGTAATGTCAACATTTTTAATTCTGTTTTCTTGTCATATATCTATATGTGTCCTTGTCTAACGAGAGGCATCTGTCTTTGTTCGATTACTGCGCCATCTCTTACCACACGCAATATTGTTTATCCTGTCAACCTGAATGTGCTTTTGCACATATAAAAGTTATATAAAGTAATCTTTTTTTCTAGGTTTTCAATCTTAGATCTAATTGCACGATATTGTTCTTAAATGTTGTCCCTAGGTCATGCCGGTCTAATTTTGTGGATATTTATCGTGGAATTTTTGTACAAAGCAAATATTGTCGTCACGTATACCAAAAATTAACAAAAATATTAATTTTTTTTCGTTTTCGATATAAATTTGACCACCATGACCTAGATTTTGATGCGTACTTTAATTCTAGACAAGAATTTTGCATTTCTATAAAGTCAATTAAAAGATTAGTGCTAAGAAAAAAAGCCGGTATTACAGACGGCTTTAGGATCCCCTTGAGGGGATCCTATAGTGGCGGTAGTTACCGACATTTTTTCATTTTAAGGAATTTTTGAATTGGCTTTACAGAATTGCAAGTTTTTGGTCTAGAATTAAAGTACGCACAAAAATCTACATCGCGTTGTACGATTTCATATTGGGAACAAAAAAAAATTAAAAATTTTACTAATTTGGGCACATACAACTGTCATCTGACGACAATAACAAAATTACTGCAGTTTATATATACATATATAATGACACCAAGGCGACGTAGGGACAACATGTAGGAACAATATCGTGTAAATAAAACTAAGATTCAACGTTTAGAAAGAAAGATTCCGTAAAATGAAGTTTTATTAAGCAAAAGCACATTTAGGTTGACAGGATAAGCAGTATTGCGTGTAGCGAGAGATGGCGCAGCAATCGAACAAAGACAGATGCCTCTGGTTTGACAAGGACAGACATAGATATATAACATAGAAAACAGGATTAGAAATGTTGACATTACCGACGTCGAGGAAGTTCGGCCTTCGCTATAGGATCCCCTTAAGGGGATGCTAAAGCCGTCCAAATTACCGACAATTACATTTCAAAGCTCTCATTTTGAAACGGCTTTATAGATCGCAAAATCCTTTTACAGGAGTAAAGTAGAGGTACTAATGAAGGGTGGGATTGTCAAATAATTAGTAATAATTGAAAAAAATTTTTAAATGTTGTCATCTCATAACCTTATTTTCTGATATAAATAGTTGTATACGTAATACGTACGAAATTAAAGTTTCCCACCCTTCAGAAGACGTGCACAAACAATAACGTACCTTTGAAATTGAGATTGAAAGCCTGGAATAAAAATGAGAGCTTTGAAACGATCGTGTATATTTTTCACAAAAATATTCACGCAGAGCAGCAATTATGTCACAGCAGTAGTTCACGGATCTTGCGAGAGATGGCGAGCAATCGAAAAAAGGACAGATGTCATTTCGTTAGACAAAGACAGATATAGGGAAAACAAAATTAGAAAGGTTGACATTATCGACATCGACAACCGTTCCTAAGCAGCTTTGCAGCTCTAAGCAAGCCTGAAAAAGCTGCTTAGAAAAGGTTATCCCAAATTTTAGCCAAATTAATTAACGAATCTCATTAAACTTATGCTCGTTTTAATCAGTAAGATCAGCCGCAAGCTGGTACAGAGCCGGATTTTCCATTTTGGCTCTTAAAAAATTTATAATAAATAAAATACGGACTCGCAGCTAAGCAACCCGACAGAGGTCGGTAGTGTTACTCCTGTCGACCCTTCACGAGGATCGATCTCTTGGGGATCCTCAAATTACCGGAGAAAGAAACTCTACGGATGTGATTTTTGAGAGAATTTTCTTTTTCCTTTCAGTATTAGATATCTTGCCTTTCTACTCAGCACAACGAAAAAAATTTGTACTCGAGGCGCGTAGGGAGTTCTATTTGATACGAGTAAGTCATTGTAAGACTTACCTCGGAGCGTATCGAAGGATGCGTAATCAACCAATTTTTTACGTTGGCTAGCGTACGTTCTACACTAGTGGCTGGAGAAGTCGAGTGATTTTTAAAGGATCACTGTACTGGGGCGAGAACGGTCCTTTCAGGGTAACTCATCGCGAATTTTACGTTCACGACGAGAAACGTACAATTTGCGATAATGCCAATCTGATTTCAAGATGATATTACTTTTTTCCTTCTTTTCCTTTTCTTTTTTTTTATAATAGCTGTATTGTCGTTTAAATATTTTCGGCGTATACTGCGAAAGATGTTATATTATAGTAAAAGCTACAGCATAACTATTAAGCGTCGATAGATTTCTACAATTGTAATTTAAGACGTAATTTAAATAAACAATTTTACGGTAGATGAACTTTAATCTAATTCAATGCGCCCTTTATATACGTTTTTCTCCTTTAAACTTGGTCGAGTAACGAGAAAGATTTTTTTTTTTGCATTAATCGTGTTATAAAAATGATGAACAACGTTATACAAGACACAAGCGATAACGAAAACGACAAATGCGTATGACACGTATCAGACACCTCACGCACACAAACGAGAATCGCAAAATAAACTTCATCTTAGCTTAGCAAGCAATCTTATTTATTTTGGTACTCGATAAAGGTTCCGATAGTCGTATATTACAATATTGAGCCGGTTTTGCAAAAATTGTAATAGCGGTATACTAATGATATATAATAATAGTAATAATGGTAATAATATTTTCTTCTCCTAAAGTAAACCTAAACGCAATGTATTCTATTAGTAGTATGTGACACTGTATTATCTGTAGTACCTAATTAACTTAAACTTAACCCTATCGCTCCAACCATGCCTTTCGTGTCCCACGAATTTCTAACAGTCGTTTGTTTCGGAAAACAAATAATCGTGGGAGAATCCCCTCCACGCCGGAAAAAAGTTATTGTGGCAGGGAACCTCAGGTAAAAATTTCAAAGTCCTAGCTTATTTACTCTCGAAACGAGGAACAATCAAAAACTCGGTGGGACACGAAAGTGCATGGTTGGAGGATTACGTCAGTGTTGTGTGAAAGGTAAATGAGCATTTTTTTCAATAAAAATGTATTTTTGTGTATAATTTAACCGTATTTAAAATATTTTTGTCGTTAAAAAAAAAATTTAACATTCCACAGAGGTCTATTATGGCTCAGAGGCAGGTGGAAGAGGTAAGGAGGAGCTACGATTATATAAAAAAAATTAATTTTTTTACATAAAAAATATCTGTCACACTTCAAATTCGCCTTTTTTTATTCAGAAATTCTTTTTCTAGCATTCTTTAAGTCCTTAAAGTCCTTCTGTACCATTTAAAAATTACCAAATTTGCGGCGACGAAATTAAATATTCCTATTTAATTAATAATTATCTCATATTTTTTTTCTCATTTGCACTACTTTTAGCTTTAATTTGCGTTTTGGTTCATTAAGCTTCGTCAATTTGTTCGTGAGTTATGATTTTTTAAGTAAAACGAGTCGTAACGTGTGTTTGTCAACATATAATTGTTATAAAAAAATATTTAAATAAATGATTTTCAAATGTTCTTTACATTGATTTTTAGTCGAAGGTACAAAGATATTATAATAATTTTTGGGGAATTTTTGAAAGCTATTAACATTATAAAAAACACGTGGAACTCGAAAGTGCATGGTTGGAGGATTATTGGGGTGAAAAAAACGTTGGAGTGAATAGGGTTAAATCGTGGGGCCGTAGCACGCCATGCAATACGATCACGCAACTTTTCATCCTAGAACCGCGCCTTACACGCCTTTTTCGAGCGTGCGGATCTTATCCTCTTCCGCGTCTCGTCTCTTCTCGAAGAATAATAATATATAATGT
>NW_020221954.1:0-3050 GCF_003070985.1 Temnothorax curvispinosus
TGTCTTCCTGATGTTTCTCATTAGTTTTTATTAATTATATATTACACATCCTCATTTTAGTGAGGAAATTCACTAGAGTACACTAGATTTTATTTGTCGAAATCTAATGCAATCTGTTCACTTTTGTAATTTTCACCTCGTTTGAAAATACACAATCGATCCCCTGACTATGAATATTGGAAATACACATATTATATACGTCATTGGCCGAAATGCTTACCGCACAGCACGAGGTAGCCAATTTAAAGGCCATCGCACGTAACAAAGTTTTAATCATAATCGTAAGACCGTAAGAAAATAAACCAATCACACTCGATTATTCTTCGAGCTCAAGGAGAATAATCAACTGTGATTGGTCTATTTTCTTAAGGCCATTGCACGTAACAAAGTTTTAGTTATAATCGTAAGACCGTAAAAAAATAGACCAATTACCGATTTCTCTCCTTGAGCTCGAAGAATAATCGAGTGTGATTGGTCTATTTTTTTACGGCCTTACGATTATGACTAAAACTTTGTTACGTGCAATGGCTTTAACGTACCGAATTTCCAGAACCAGATTTTTATTAGCTAAGAGCCACCGCACAAGACTCGTATGGTCACGTAGCGTAACATAACGTGAGCCAACGCACAAGAAACGTATTGGTTACGGCCGTTATGGCGTTATACGTTTTTTGTGCGTTGATCTACGTTACGTTACCATACGAGAGCTTGTGCGGAGGCTCTAACCGATACGTTTCTTGTGCGTTGATTCACGTTACGTTACGTTACGTGACCATACGAGAGTCTTGTGCGGTGGCTCTAATGCTAAGACTCCATAGATGCGGAAACGCCATGCGGCAGAGTGCGTTGACCAATCACAAATTTTGATTTTGCCGCAGGCGACTTGCGGCAGCCTTTTGATTGGTTAATGCACTCTACTGCACGGCGTTTCCGCGTCTATGGAGTCTTAGCATAAAGCGTCGCTTTCCGCTGCGCGGCTAGCGTTTCTATGTGCAAAAACTGTAATAAGGTTGCATGCCCTTGGAGAAAAAAATAGTGGAACGGAATTAAAATGAAATTACTCTGATTGGCTAATTTCCAGATAGGAGGTCTCTTTCTCCATGGAGATGCAGCCTAAAGTTATAAAACACAGTCCAGCAGAATACGAACACATTTGGGTGCGTTTAGGTAAGACACCGCTACTGTAGCGCTACACGAATGCGTACCAGCCATTGGCTACGTTCAGCAGACCAAGCCGCTCAGTAGCAGTTGAACGTGATTGGCTCTTACTTTTAGAACCAACCAATCAACGCAGAGTGTTGATAAGACGAACTGAACAGTTGTGTTTGCTGAACGCGGCTATTGGCTGTTCATGGTAGCGCTACCGGTTTGTGTAGCGCTACGGTAGCGGTGTCTTACCTAAACGCACACATTGATGACAGAAGTAACGGGCGCGAAAGTATTTCAAAAGACCGTTACATTCTATATTGCATTGTTGACGATTCTTCATTGTTCTGATTTTCTCCTGCTGGAATAAACGAACTTCTCAAGTCTTCTACGCTTGCTTTGTATTTTAAAAGTGCTATCTAATAAACTACGTTAAGGCTGCGGTCCACTTGACGAGCCTAAGTTTTACTTGAAAGTCTTATTAAGTGTTATTTCAATTTCGATTGTTCTAATATGTACGTACGCAATAGTCAGATTTTACGATAATGTGCATTATATATTACTACGTTTACGCGAGCGTTACTTTTGTAGTAACTTACGATAATTCCTTTGCGTAAACGGGATTTTTCTTCGCGTAAACAGGATTTTGTAGTAACTTGCGTAACAGGATTTTGTAGTAATTTAATCCGCGTAAACGAGTGATATATCGTAAGTTACTACAGAAGTAACGCTCGCGTAAACGTAGTATATTCCCACACAGCACAGGATATCCTGAGGGACATTTGTGCATCCGCTGGATATCCACCGGATATCGAATATCCACTGGATATCCACCGGTTATTGAGATATCCCAATTTGTCTGTAGGACGTCCCTCAGATAAAGTGTGCTGTGTGGGTTATGTGTGCTCCATTAACCAGGTTTATGCCACTAAAAATTGTATTACAAAAGCCAGATACAGAGATGGATGTAAATATCCCGCAACCAAGGCTACGATGGACAGTCGACGAAAAAGAAGCAGTGCTTCAAGCGTTTGCGCAACACATGGCAAATCATACATTGCCGTCTCTAAGAGAAATTCAGGAGACGAAGATAAACTATCCGTGTCTTGCAAATCGTACATCGCCGCAAATTAAGACGTGGTTGCATTATAAGCAAAAATCTATGAAACGTACTAGTAGTAAGTAATTTTTTTATCTGTTGCCAATCCATGGCTATAAGACTTCCAATAATTCAAGTTTATTTTCTTTATTCCATATTAATAACTAGTAATTATTCTTAAAAATATATATATATTATTTACATTTTCAATATAATTTTAACATTTCATATGTAAAAAGTAAACGTATATTATTATATTTTATTGCACTCTTTTCTTCTATTTTTATCAGATTTACATACTTAATGCAATATAATTCTTCATTATATTTATGCCAAGCATAGATACAAATGTCTTAATATTTAAAAGTAAATAAATACAATAAAATGTGATCATTATTTCCAAAAAAAATTAATACCGTTAAATATAGAATGAGTGTTCAACTATAGCATCAATAAAAATACTCTTACGTTAAACTTTAGTACAAATGGTATAGTACTTTCATGATTATTAAATTATATAATATCCTGTGTTCTAGGATCTCCTTATGGAAAAACAAAAAGGCTGCGATGGACAGACGACGAAAAAGAAGCAATGCTTCAAGCGTTTGCGCAAAACATGGCAAATCATACATTGCCGTCTCTAAAAGAAATTCAGGAGACAAGGGAAAACTATCCTTGTCTTGCAAATCGTACATCGCCGCAAATTAAAACGTGGTTGCATAATAAGCAAAAATCTATGCGAAGATTATAAAAACACGATATTATTTTGGTTTTACCATTTGCGATAAAAATATTTTATAGTATC
>NW_020221955.1:0-5519 GCF_003070985.1 Temnothorax curvispinosus
TTGATGAGCAGAATTTTTTAAGCCAATAAAAAAGTTTGACCTTAAATTTCAAGGTCAAGATCAATTTTGCGGATGCAACTTTTTTCAGATCTTTACCGATCTCGATCTGGAGAATCATCTGTCAAAGCCATGACATATAATTTTTTACCACCCGGTACAAAAGCTACATTTTTCTAAAAAGGGTAAATAACGCCAATAACCAAATATCCGTGGCACCGTGCTCTATACAAACTCATTACTAAAAAAAAATCTTGAAATAATATTTGATGTTATAATTTTATTTGTATTTTTTGCTATAAAAACAATAATATCAGAATTTTTGCACCAAGTAAATATGATAAATTAGTAACATCTGATGTTTCTTTAAACTATTTATAATAATATCCCAAAGTTTGCATCAAGTGAATAGGATAAATTAGTAGTAACATCTGATTTTCTTAATAATGTTCTTTTATTATAGTTGGGAACGTGTTCTTTTTTAGATCTTTATAATATTTGTTGTGTACGCGTTCTTTTTTAGATAGGGGAACGTGGGGCAAAACAGGGTACCCCCTTTATTTTCCCCCCCACTTGGCGCTATCCATCGGATTTTTTTGAAATTTTATTATTCGATAATGAGCCATTGTTTTGACAGTCACTGGCTTTATGGTGATGCGTAGTTCCATCATTTTCACAAGTCGTGTCCAGTTTGAACACCGTATTAGAATATTGCAACATTATATTTGCTGTTTCAACTAAAAACGTGAGTAAATATTATTTTGAACTCTTACAATTCTTTGAGATTCGGTCAATTAATTCCCGAAGAATTGGAAAAAATTTGGTACCGGTTTCCAAAAAAATCGGTAACAAAAAGTTATACACTTTATAACATTCCCCAGAAAATTCTACCCCTGTTTCATAAGTAATTCTTTGAGATTTGGTCAATTATTTCCCGAAAAATTAGAAAAATTAGAAAAACCGGTTTCTAGAAAATCGGTAACAAAAAACTATACACATCATGACACTCCCAGGAAAATTCAACCCCTATTTCATATACTTTTGGTAAAAATTCGGTCCACTAACGAATGAGTAGTTTGCGGTCAGACAGACAGACAGACAGACAGAAGACGGTACTTATATAATAGATGAAATTTAAATGTTGCTTCGGGGCAAAACGGGGATAACTACCCTCAGTACCGGGATACGACTTAGGAAGGATCCAGCAATAGCGAAGTTGTTAAAGATGACCAGTGCCTCTCTACTGCCGTGATTATTCCGACGAAGGCTGGATTCGTTGCGCCGCTTGTGCGCGATGGGCACATAACTCTTGCGCAAGAATTGACGATGAAGATAAAAACATTGTTTATATCTGTATTTTGTGTGAAAATAAATAATTATGGAATATATACGTTTGTCTCAACTAACAATAAACATTTTGTTCCTTTACTTGGACGGTTCAATTTTGAAATTAAATATTTAGAACGAGTAAATAGAGGTATCCCGCATTTTACCCCGCCATTTTATGGGGCAAAATGGGGCAAAAGACAATTTTTCAAAGATTGCTTTCTGAAACAATCATTCGTACATGTTTGTTAGTTTCAACCATTGTCATATGTAAAGAAGGGTTCAATGAAGGGATCCGTGCAGAAAAGAATGGATGTTTTTTTATATTTAATAATTATTTTATGTGGTTAAACATTAAGTACCCCGTTTTGCCCCATCTTCCTCTAATAATAAAGAAACTATAATAAAGAAACATTATTTAAAAAATCAAATGTTACTAATTTATCTTATTCACTTGATGCAAATTTTGGGGTATAATTGTTTTTGTAACAAGAAAAACAATTAAAATTATATGACAAAATTAGATCAAAAATTTTTTCAATAAAGATTGTGTATGGAGCACGTATACCTGGCGCATTTTATTAACTTTAAAAAAAAAAGTATGTTTTGTACGGATTTTTCTTCTTTTTTTATAATTACTCCATGAAAATATAAAACTTTTGATATATTAATTTGCAAATAAAAAACGTGGACAATAAGAAAGCAAAGGTATTGTTCTGCAGTATTTTAACGTTCTGCAGAAGGATTTGTATCATAACACGTTGAACTTAAAATGCTTGCTCTGCATCGAAATGTGTTGAATTAGAAATGGAATTATATAAAATATTAACCTTATAAATTATTCTTTGCAGAAAAGTAAATATTTTAATAATAAGATATTACTATGTTGTGTGATACAATTAAGCAAAACAAATAATTACCCATCACATGCCCTTGTTTCTTTTCTCGATTGTTCACATGTTTGAGGATCCAAATCAACTGTTTCCTGACTGTGACATTCTGCGGTAGAATTTGTATTATAACCCGTTGAAATTGAAGTGCTTGATCTGCATTGAAATACACGCGTGTAATATTAGAAATAAAATTATTTAATATATTAATATTATAAATTATTTTTTTTGCAGAAGAGTAAGTATTTCAATATTAAGATATCATTATATTGTATAATATAAACATAACAAATAATTACCTAACACGTGCTTTTGTTTCTTTTTTCAATTGCTCACATGATTGAAGAGCCAAATCAACTGTTTCCTGATTTTGATGTTCTGCATTGGGATCTATATCGTAACTCGTTGAACTTGAAGGTCTCGGCCTGTATTGAAAAACGGTGCCATTAGAAACGGAATTATTCAAAATATTAACGTTATATAAATTACTGTTGCAAAAGAGTAAAAATTTAAATATTGAGATATCATTGTATTGCATGATATAAGAAAGGCGAATAATTACTCATTAAGTGTGCCTGTTGTTTCTGTAGTTTCTTTAAATGGTTGAACGGGCAAGTCAGATGTATCTTGACTTTGACGTTTTGCAGAATTATCCGTAATATGATCCACTACAGTTGAAGTGCTTGGTCTGCATTAAAATACGGAGCAATTAGAAATGATTAGGAATTATTTGAAACATTAACATTGTAAATTATTCTTTTGCAAAAGAGTAAATATTTAAATATTAAGATATCATTATATTGTATGATATAAGCAATACGAATAATTACTCATCAAGTGCGCTTGTTTTTTTTATCGCTTCTTTAAATGATTGAACAGGCAAACCAGGTGGTTCTTGTTTTTTACTTTGACGTAAATGGTTGTTCTCTGTCGTCGGAGCAGAGTGTATTGTTTTAAGCCGACCAAGTTTGGCTAGGGCGTCCTTGGAGATGAATCTCCCGCAGAGCACGGATGTTATTACCGGAAAACGATTCTGCCGGTTTTGATGTTGCAGAATTACATTTTTTTCTGTAGAAGGATCCATAATATAACCCGTTGAACTTGAAGTGCTTGGTCTGCATTGAAATACGATGCAATTAGAAATGATATTATTTAAAATATTAACGTTATAAATTATTTATTTCCAGAAGAGTATAAATATTTCAATAGTAAGATATCATTACATTGTATGATGTAAACAAAACAAATAATTACCCATCACATGTCCTTGTTTCTTTTTTCGATTGTTCACAAGATTGAAGAGCCAAATCAATTGTTTCTTGACTTTGACGTTCTGCATTCGGATCCATATCGGTACCAGTTGAACTTAAAGTGCTTGGTCTGCATTGAAAACGGTGCATTTAGAAACGGAATTGTGTAAAATATTAACGTTGTAAATCATTACTTTGCAAAAAAGTAAATATTTAAATATCAATATATCATTACATTGTATGATAAGAAAAACGAATAATTACTCATTAAGTGCGCCTGTTTTTTCTGTCATTTCTTTAAATGATTGAACGGGCAAACTAGATGTGTCTTGACTTTGACGTTCTGCAGAATTATCCATAATATAATCCACTAAAGTTGAAGTGCTTGGTCTGCATAGAAATGTGGTGTAATTAAAAATAGAAATAAGTAATAATTCTTAAAATACTAAACTGTACGTATTACTTAATGTTATTATATACTTAGGCCGGTATTCATAGTCGGATCTTAAACTTAAGACCGTCTTAAGTACGATCTTAAGATGTAATAAACAAATCACAGAGTATTAGCATCATAAGACATTATTTAAGACGGTCTTGAAATAAGATCCGACTACGAATACCGACCTAATTCACCGTAATGGAGTGAATTTTTGTAAGTAAGTGTGAGAAGGAAAGGAAGAAAGAGAAAGAGATAGAGAAAGAATTCTTTATATCTCTTTATATAGGGTTCGTGCTTAAATAGGATAATTATCTCGGCAAATAATTATACTAACGTAGTTTATTTCTTTGGTGACAATGCATCTACATTTAAACGGAAACACATTCGCTTACTTTCATAATATACATTAAAGATATAATTTTTTTATTGCTATTTTTATACCTATTTTATTTTAATCTTGTAAGCTGCAAGTTTTTCATTTGTATATACTAAAGGGTTCTTCTCACAAATAAAGATTAATATTATTACTAGGAGAAAGTGGGGTAATAGTGCGCACCTAAGGTAAATCTGTTAATATAAAATGGCTTTACAATTAATTTAAATGCAGCTATGGAATCTTTATACGTTTATCTACAAGTATGTAACTCATATCTATACCATAATCTATACATCGCTGTACTATAATATAAAATTCTTACGGGTGGTGTGTGTTTGAACGTTATTAACTTAAAAACTATTGGACCAACTTTGAAAAAATTTATACCAATATGTTCCTTGAAATCTCAGGAGTACTATAGGGCAATTTAATTTGGCGGTTCTTTTTTAAAAAGTGATTTTTTTGAATTTATAGCATTTTTGTTAATTAGTATGTATGTATGTTTGCTTTTATATTTCAAAAAGTTTTAAAGAAAAAAATACTTAATTATAGTGTTTTTTAAATTTCATAATGTAAGCTAAATGCACTTGCAATTTATTTTAGTTGGTCTTTTTTTATTTTTAAAACTGATCGTTTTGAAATTAAATATCACTCATCTGTATATATAAGTGTCGAATGTCTGTCTGTCTGTCTTACTGCGAACTACTCATTCATTAATGGGTTTCTCGATTCTTTTGCAAAAAGTGTCAAAATTTTTTTAATTTTTTGGGGATGGCGGCGATGGGGTTCGATTTTTGTTTTACCGTTTTTCTTGACACCGGGGCCAAAATTTTTCTAATTTTTTGGGGATTGCAACGATGGGTTTAATTTCTTTAAGAGAAAGCTTTGTTTTTGTGAAAAACTTTAGCACCGGTCTCAAGAAATTAAACCCATTGTCGCAATCACCGAAAAATTAGAAAAATTTTAGAACCGGTTTCAAGAAAATTGGTTATTTAATGCGTCCTTTTGGATTATCCTCAACGGGTGGAATACATAGGTACACACATACAAACATACTCGGGAATGGCAACGATGGGTTAAATTATTTTCTAAACCGATTTTTTTGAAACCGGGGCCTAAATTTTTCTAATTTTTCGGGGACGGCGACAATAGGTTATATTTTTTTCTAAACCGATCAATAATACTCATCTTTTAATGATTTTCTATTAAAAAAAAATTTAGAGAAAATTTGAACTTATGTA
>NW_020221956.1:0-3226 GCF_003070985.1 Temnothorax curvispinosus
GGGGGGGTGGTGCAGAGGAGCAAAGCCCTCCCGCTCACGTGCGCTTACGCATGTAAACCTCCCCTGCACCTCTCCATGCATGTGCTTTGATATATTATGTAAGATATATTCATCATTAAAAGCTACAGTGTGTAAAGTTACAGCGTTTTCCATAGAGAAATGTTAGATCAATATGAATCCAATAAATCATTAAAATTGAATGTATTATTTTGAAGTTGTGATTTTCATTAAAGCAGATATTTTGTATTTAACTATTTAAAGCGCTTCACTAACCTACATAGGTTAAATGACGCGCTTTAAACACTTAAATACTTTTAAGTTGTGATTTTCATTAAAGCAGATATTTTGTATTTAACTGTTTAAAGCGCTTCACTAACCTACATAGAGGTTAGATGACGCGCTTTAAACACTTAAATACTTTTAAAGCGCGTCATCTAACCTATGTAGGTTAGATGACGCCCCCCCCGTGTGTGTGTGTGTGTGTGTGTGTGTGTGTATCTATAACATCTACAATTTAACATAGTCAGGATAGTCAGGATAAATTAATAGATTTTATTAATTTATCTTAACTATATTAAATTGTAGATGTTATGCATACACACACACACACACACATGGGGGGGTGCGAGGGAGGCCTTCGGCCCCCCTCCCTTGCACCCACCCCGCCGGTAGGCAGCGTGAAACTCGCTTTACAACTTAAAGTACATGCTAAGTTGTAAAGCAAAATTATAAAGTACACACGGGGACAGGAATGCCTTCTCACTTGAAATTGCACGCGTATCGGGGCATATTCAGAGCGCGTGCTCCGTCTCTAGATATTCGTTCATCATGACTGTAAGGGTATCCTCACAAAATTCTCGTATAGTAATGCAGCGTAACGTAACGTGGATCAGCGCACGAGAAACGTATCGGTTAAGGTGTTATACGCTTTTAAGCGTTGATCTACGTTACGTTACGCTACATTACTATACCAGAGTCTTGTGCGGAAGCTCTTAATTACTCGGAAAAGTTGTCCCAACATATATTTTAAGAATATTTTATAAGAATATATTTCAAATAAATAAATAATTCATTAATAATATAATCTTAGGGTGTATTAATTAATAATATAATATCAGAGAAAGTTACGTTTGAAAAGTAACTCGTTACTGTAATTCGTTACTCATTGAAGAAGTAACTTATCGTTACCGTATACAACTCGTTATTCTTAAAAGAAGTAACTCGTTACCGTAACTCGTTATTCTCATTGCAAGAACACCGAAAGAACGGTTTTGCTGAAGATTCAAAAAATTTAGCTAGATACAGATCTGAAAATAATTTGATTATATTTTGTTGCACCATCAAAATAATTATGTAGAACGTTCAAACTGATTTTTAAAATGTCAAAATTTTTTAGAAAATTATTATTATACTCCAGAGACCTACTATAATTATTTTGATCTTGCAACAAAATTATTTTCTGTATCTAGCTAAATTTTTAGATACTTCAACAAAACCGTTCTTTCTGGGAGTCTCTCGTTACCGTTGCTCGTTATTCATTGAAAAAAGTAACTCATCGTTACTGTATATAACTCGTTATTCTTATTGAAAGAAGTAACTTGTTACCGTTACTCATTACTCATTGAAAGAAATAACTTATCGTTACCGTTACATTAAACAGATAGAAACAGAATAATTGGATTACATGAAAAAAAGCTCATAAAAGAATCAAAGAATTTCCTGAGATATTTCAAATTTTGTTAATGATATTTTTTAAATATAAAATATGAAATATTTTGTAACGTATTGACTTTTCGATTGACTTTACCTCGATAATTTTATACATAGAATAATGAAAGGAATCGATTGTTGTAAAAAGAAAACAGAAAAAATTATTTTAAAAACTTTGCATTTTGTAGACGCATTTAATTTGCAAATTGCAAATATAAAAACTAATATTATTATTCGATTCCTTTTACCATTCTGTGTATAAAAATATGAAGGTAAAGTCATCGAAAAGTGAAGACTTTACGAGATATTTCATATTTTATATTAAAAATATCATGATATAATTTAAAATATCAGAAAATTCCTTAACAAAAGAAAACTTTATTGCAGTGTAAAAAATCATACAATTGTATTTAAAAAAAATAGAATTTTATATGACGATGATTTTATGTGACCTAAAAAAATTAATTTAAAAAAAATTAATTTTACCATTATTTGTCCTCTTCCAAATCATACAACTTTTGTCTAAAACATTTTTTCCTAAAACTACATGAGATATCGATATTTGACTGTTCAAATTACATCCAAAACTTTTTCATTTTTGATTGTAGAAAAAAATTGCTATAGACAAAAGTTGGTTGGTTTGAAAAGAGGACACATGATTTGTTCAAATTTAGCGCGGTCTCAAAAATATCGACTCGTTCGTGAAATCGATAGCGTAGCGGCGACCACGGTGCCGGAAGCTAGGAGCGAGCTACCGATTCTCTTTTGTCGTTACCGGTCCGAGCTTGCGACGGGACGAGCCGCGTTCCGCGCCATTCGCTCAAGGTCTGAGATACAGTACGCACGTTTCGAGATCGTGGTTCTTTTGCTCGATTAGTAAGATTTCGTTCGAATAAGCGTAATTCCGATAAAGTACGGTCAAGTAAGATCGTTCGTCGTATACATTAATTGTACGAGGCGTGATTCTAATATACGGAAGAATATTCTGTTCGGAAAGTGTCGCAGAAAGCTGCGCCATTGCATAAGTACTTTCGGCCTCGCGCCCGCGTTAACACGCGTGGTGTGATCCTCGAGATCACGACCAAATTGATTCCTGCGTGCGTGTGATTTCCGTGGTTGTTACCGCCTGAGACAAAGAGAAAGAGAGCGAGAACATTCCAGCCGACGCACGAAGGACGAAGGACGCGTGCTTAATAAGAAGGACGAATTCCGCTGGCGCTCGAGAATTACATCCCTGGTTAATGCAGCCTATGACGATCGAGCTGAGTTCTTCAACGTTAAGTACTTCGTTTCCTTTTCTGTCCGTGTTTCGGATAAGCGTGGACCACGCCATTGCGGGCTCTTTCAAGCCCTTCCGATTACATCGGATAACGCTGTCTAACGACGTTTTCTATCGCAAGATAGATCGCAATATCGATAAGCCGCGCATCGGTTTACACCACGTGTACACGCTTTAATTGTATTTCTATCGAATTCCGCGTTGTTTTTGACTCGAGACGCTTCGTTGTGTGTTTAT
>NW_020221957.1:0-4617 GCF_003070985.1 Temnothorax curvispinosus
CGCGATGTGCACCTGTGGTCCGGGCGCGAGCGAAAACACCAAAAAAAACCGGGGGGAAGGCAAATAAACGTGTTTTGGAGCAAATCGAGCGTTCTCGAATATTCCCAACGCTCGCTTTCACTTTGCGAGCGTTAGATTCTCAACAAAGAGATAATGGCGAAAATAATAGAGCAATGCGAAGAATGCGAAGGAGAGGATATTATTATAGGAAGTGATTTTAATATTAGAATAGGAAATTTAGGAGGGTGTAGGGAGGATGAATATGACTTTGAAAAAGAGAGTAAAGATAAAGTCATAGGAAATGGCGGTAGAAGTTTTGTGGATATGATAAATGAAAAAGAATGATATTTTTTGAATGGGTGTACAGAGGGGGATTGGGATGGGGAATATACGTATGTGGGTGCGAAAGGGTGCTCGGTAATCAGTTATGCAATTGTAAACGATATTGTGCAAGAACGAGTGTTGGAATTTAGAATAGGAGACAGGGTGGACTCGGATCATTTGCCTTTGACCTTGTTACTGGAGGAAGAGGAGAATACGAGACAAATAGAGGGGTGGACACAAGAGGAAGAAGAAGAACAAAATATGTCAAAGAAGATCATATGTTAAAACGAAGAAACAAGGAAATTATACAGGGAGAGGACGGAGGTATGGAATGAAAACGGTCCAGGAAATAAAGTCGGTGGATAGAAAATGGGAGAAAATCCAAAACTGGATTTTTGGAGCCTTAGTTTATAAAGAAGTTAAGATAAAAAAGGGAAGAAAAATAGGGCACAAAGATTGGTGGGATAGGAGCTGTACCAGAAAGAAGAGGGAGGTGAAAAGAAAGTACAGAAGATGGAGAAGTAGAAAGGGAAGTAAAGAAAACAATTTGGAAGGAAAAATATGCCTGAAGGGGTGGTTAGAAAGGAAAAGAATGGAGAAGAAAGAAAGAGAAGAGGAATTAAAAAATTTAAAGAACGAAAAGAAAATTTGGAACTACATAAACAGTCGAAAAAAGAAAGAATGGAAAGAGAATAATATTCCAAAAGAGAACTGGAGAAATTACTTCATGGATTTGTTAGGTGGGTCCGAGATGGATGTAAGGGAAGAGGCGTTGAAGGTGCGAGACATGGGAACAGAAGAAGGAAATGAGGAACAGGTTCAAGATACAGAAAGGGCGTTGCAAGAAGAGGAGTTAGTGAGGGCAGTCAGGAACATGAAGTTAGGCAAAGCTGCAGGTGTCGATGGAATCCCAATGGAAGCATGGCGGTATGGTGGCGCAGCAGTAAGAAGAGGTCTAACTGATCTGTTGAAGCTCATTTGGAAGGAAGGTAAAATTCCGACCGAATAGCGAACAAGTATAGTTGTCCCCCTATATAAAAAAGGGGTAAAGAGAGAACAGACAACTATCGAGGAATCTCTCTGCTGTGCACTGTATACAAGGTATATGCGGAAATTCTAAAGAACAGATTGGAGGAAATAATGGAGATGAAAGGGATGATACCTGACAGCCAAGCCGGCTTTAGGAAAGGGAGGTCTACGATGGACAACATATTTATCTTGAATATAATGCAAAAGAAGAAGGAGGAAGGTATGGCAATTGGGAAAAACAAGATTTTCGCAATATTTGTGGATGTAAGGGCAGCATTCGACAACGTTGACAAAAATTTTATGGAAGATAATGGAAAAGAAAGGAGTGAAATGCAGTTTAATAAACAAAATAAAAGAAATTTACAAAGAGACGGAGGTGACAATAAGGACGAAGGATGGGTTTACAAGGTGCTTCAAGACGAAGAAAGGTGTAAGGCAGGGCTGTGTGATGAGTCCCGCCCTGTTCAATTTATACATGGCAGACATTGATAAAGCTTTAGAAATGCGTGGCATAGGAGGGGTAGAGCTAGGAGGAGTGAGAGTGTGGTCATTAGTATACGCGGATGATATGGTTTTTGTAGCGAAAAACAGAGAGGCTTTACTAGATATGATGAGCATGTTAAAAAGATTTTTAAAAAAAAGGAAACTAGAATTAAGTACAAAAAAAACTAAAGTGTTGGTATTTAATGGTAAAAATAAAAAAGGTAGGAAGACATGGAAATGGGGCGATAAAATAATAGAGGAAGTAGAAACGTTCAAATATCTGGGATTCACGTTTAATAAGGAAGGTAATTATGACGATCATATAAAAGAACTAAATAGGAAAGGAAGGATCGCTGCAAATAGGATCTGGGGTTTAAGAGAAAGATTATGCAAAGATGATTTTAATAAGAGATGGACGCTTTTTAAGTACCTAGTGTAATGGAATACGGAGCAGAGGTATGGGGGTGGTGTGAAAAAAAGGAGTTGGAAAAAGTCATGTTGGATTATGTAAGATGGGTATTTAGACTAGATTTTTGCACACCGAGGTATGTAATACTAAGGGAATTAGGATTAGAGAAACTAAAAATTTGTTGGGGTTTAAGAGCCATGAGGTACGAGAAAAGAGGCAGAAAGAAAAAAGACGGAAGTTTAGTAAATGCATTGTTCGAAAAATATCATTCCGATTCACTCGCGGCCATTGCCTCGAGCCGATCAATCAGAGATCAGCTCGACTGGCTGCTCTCGACTGGTCGATATATCGATCAGCCCGGAAGATCGCATGCTCATCTCGGTACTCGCGAGTTCGCCATAGATACTTTTCCGGCTCTCGTGCAAGAAGGACGTGCCTTCAAAGTGCGCTTGTAAGACGAATCGAACTTTTGCAAGAAACGGTTTTTTCCGGTGATTTCTCAGCTTGTGCTTCTCCGGATCATCTCACAGACAGCCTACGGACGACTCTCCCTTTTGTGTGTATGACGGACTGAGGATCGTGGACCACACGACCCCCCAGCTCTCTGCCGTGAGTCCGCAGGTGCAGTGCGCGGTTAACGTGGCCGCCGCCACGAGGGCGATCGCCTCGTCCCGGAGTGCTCGCCGCCTGCCCTCTCGCCGGGCACCAGACTAAGTGCGCCGGGTCATAACAGGCATGTTGAGATGAAAAGAACACAATGGCTAAAAAGAAAAAGGATTTATATAATTTAGAACAAAAAAAATTGGTAAATCTGAAGAATAGTGGCCTCCTCACCGATTTCGTTCAACTTGGGCTTAATCGACGATTTTGCACGAAACGACCGAATCTGGCAGAAAAAAGTGTCGCTCTGCCCCGCGAAGCGAGATATTAACGGTTAAAGTTGACAGAAATCAGGTTATGATTCCTGTCATACAGACGAGATGCAGCGACTACGACCATGCCCTGCGGCCACACGCGCATGCTCAGTGGTCGCACGCGCATGTAAAACTGCGCCAATTTTAAATGAATCAATCGTGCAGAATAACCAAGCATCTCGATTCAAGCAGTTAGGTCTCACGCTGGGAGTTTCATTAGTTTAATTATGCGTGGGAAGCACACACACACACACACACACACACGGGGGGGTGCGAGGGAGGGCCTTCGGCCCATCCTCCCCCGCACCCACCCCGTCGGTAGGCAGCATGGACCTCGCTTTACAACATAAAGTACATGCTAAGTTGTAAAACGAAATTATAAAGTACATGCATGGGGGAGGGTGCAGGAAAGAAAAGCCTTTCTGTTCACGTGCGCTCACGCATGTAAGCCCCCTTGCACCCCTCCATGCATGTGCTTTATAATGAAATCGGTGAGGAGGCCACTATTCTTCAGATTTACCGAAAGATTTTATAATAACAATGGTTGGAGCTCTGAAGTAATAAAAGAATTAAATAATGAAGGTAAAAATACTGAAGGCTTAGTAAGAATAAGGGAATAGGACATTCAAGGGCAAATAATAAACAGTAAAATAGAAGAGGCAAGGTATAATATAAGGTACAAAGAGATAGAGGCGAGGAACAAGACACCCAGTTATTTATTAAAAGCTAACTTGGATAAAGTAAAAACAGGAGATGAAATTAGAGCGATGGTAAAATTAAGGTGCGGCAATTTAGAGGACACAAATAAATATTGGCTGGATGTAGAAGATATGAAGTGTGAAGTGTAGATTCTGTAAGATAGGTAGAGACAACTTAGAGCATTACATAAGCGAGCATTACATAAGCGAATATCACAAGTGTGTGGTTTGAGAATCTAAGTAGGAATAACAAGGAAATATTGAGTGAATACATGCGATGACAAATTTAGAATGAAAAAAGGAAAGGTGTTAAATAGATTATGGAAAAGGAGAGAGAGGAATGCTATAAAAAAAGATAGGATGAAGAAAGAGAAAAAAGAAGAAAATATGTAAAGAATGTATGTATGGAGGAAGGATGGATGAGGTGTGGATGGATGTGTGTTGTAAGTTTGAATTGTAAACCAAGTCCTTTCTTGGCGTATAGCTGAAATAAAGACATATATAATATATATATACTCACTGTCAAAATCAGTTAATTTCTTTAGCAAATGAGGTGCCACATTTTTACAATGTGCAATAATATGTGGGGCGAAATAAGTGGGAAATCTTGCCAGCAGTACGTCGTGCCCTTCAAAAATGTCTCTAAATTTATTATCAAGGTAATTATGCAGTATAGGGGACCACCCTCCGATGACCTTGACCTTGACATATGTTGTCAAGGTCACCCTTCTGAGTGACCTTCAGAAGGTTTTAGCCCTCG
>NW_020221958.1:0-1012 GCF_003070985.1 Temnothorax curvispinosus
ACTACGCGTGAATGTCGGGAGAAAATAGTCCTCCCCGAACGCCGATAGCCAATGCGTCGTGGTTAATCAACGAATTTTCACCACGGGTAAATAGTCCGCGCGCGACAACACAAGCGACTTTAGATAACGTTCGTGTAGCATTAGAAACGCGACACTCGGACAGCGAAACCGAGTTACCGGAAAACGTTACTGAGCGCGAGTTTCCGTTTGGCGAGATTGACGAGAGTCTATTCTCAACCGACCCCATTGACCGGACGGACGAAAAACCGCGTAGAAGCAGACCATACGTTAGCCGAACCCCTAGCAGAGTATCCTTGCGACGAGAATTTTCATTAACCTCTTACGAGAGCGATATATTCGACCCTAGCGAATACTATCGGGAAAAAAACGGCGAAAAGACGCGAACGGAAAAACTCCTATTAGAAGAACGCACTCACACAAGCCAGCCACAAGCGCAAGTTAAGGAAATTGAAATGGCACAGTCACAATCTGACGCACAGTACGCACCGCTATCTACGGAAACGCACGACGTAAGAGAAATATACAATTTATTACGGGAAATGCAGAAAATGCAAGAGGAATCGCGTGAAGAAATGCGTGAAGAAACACGCGAATTACGAGAACGGTTAATAACACTAGAAAATAGTGCACGAAACGGCGACCAAGTAGGAGCCGGAAACGGAAGATATTCGAGCGAAAATTACGGACGGACGGAACACGATATAAGAAATCGGCGTAGTTCCATACCGAATTCTATAACGTTAAAAGAAGCACGAAGCATGATCCCTGAGTTCGATGGGACGTCGCGACAAAAATTACAAGAATTTATAAACGCGTGCACATATGCGGTACATAATATACAGCCTACAGACGAAGAATCATTAGTACAGGCAATTTTATATACAAAATTAAAAGGAAAGGCAATGCAAGATTTTGAAACGCGAGATATACAAACATTCGCTCAATTAAAGCAACAATTAGAAGATTGCTATCAAGCCAAACAGAGCACTAC
>NW_020221959.1:0-1272 GCF_003070985.1 Temnothorax curvispinosus
TATATATATATATATATATATATATATATATATATATATATATATAATGGCTCAGAGACTCAGATGCTTTATTTGCAATCTTTTGAGCAATGTACAACAAATGCCCCGTATAGGAGATGATGAAGTTAAACAAGAAATTGCAATGTTTAGACGCGATTCTAACAATTTGCCAAATATAAATATTCAAAATGATACTAGGATTTGTTTTAATTGTAATCGATCTGTGGAAAATGAAATAAATGCAATTAGAAATGATCCTTCATGTCTGAGATTGAATGTTATAAAGCAACATAGAAATCGTGCTTGTATTGTGTGTCAGGCCGTTGATAATACAGTTCAATTATCTGTTGAATGTAGAATCCATGTGTTTGTCCAAGAAAATATTTATATTCCTGATCGTGTTAGATGTTGTGAGCGTCATCTAGATCAAAATGGACGCATCCTTTCAGGTCTCATTCCTGGATTTACGCATACTAATCGACCTTATGTTATCCCAGGCCCACAATTACAACTTTTCTTGGAACATCTTCGTAAAGAGGCGAAAGCCCAGACCAGATTAGAAAATATTGATAACTTAAACGATGAAGAATTCAAATGCTTATTTTCTTTAAATAAAGAACAGTTTGAAGATCTTTTCGCATTCTGTGATCCCGTGCCTGATGTAGAAGGTGTCAGGAACGTTAAGACTAGAGATTTAATGACATTTTTATGCAAGTTAAGACAAGGATTATCTGATGAATTCTTGAAAGTTATTTTCAATTATTCAAGCAGGCAAGCTGTTAGCTTAGCGATATGTAATGTCAGAAAGTCACTCGGAACAAGATTTTTGCGTGAAAACATGGGAGTAGGAGCTATCGGTAGAGAAGAATTCATCAATCGCCATGTGACACCATTTGCTAATGAGCTATATAATGACCAGCCCAATATACCGAAGGTCATTGTTATATGGGATGGCACTTATGCCTATATTCATAAGAGTAGTAACTTCCGTGTCCTACGACAATCTTATTCTATCCATAAAGGAAGACATTTATTAAAGCCAACGCTTGTTTTAGCACCAGATGGATATATTTTATCAATACTGGGACCATATTTTTCGGACTCATACAACAATGACGCCATCATACTTCAAAATGAATTTGAGAGGGATGCGGAAAATCTACGGAACTGGTTCCACAACGGCGATATATTTCTAGTCGATAGGGGGTACAGAGATGCTATCCCATTTCTTAATCGCTTGGGTATCACTTATAAAATGCCTGCTCTACTAGA
>NW_020221960.1:0-2791 GCF_003070985.1 Temnothorax curvispinosus
ATCAAGAGATCGGTGTAAACTAGGCCATTATACGTTCTCAGCAGTTCCAAGTGTCTTTAAAGTAGTGTTGCTTAAACATCGATAGTTAGCACTTCCGATAATATCGATAGTATCTAAATAAAACTATCGATACTATCGATAATATCGGTATTTTAGTCCAAAATAAGGTAATTATTTATAGCGAATTCGGGCGCTTGCACTAGTGCACACTGAGTGCGCTTAATTAATTATTATATTTACAGATCATTTTAAATACTTCTTAGTCTATAAAATGATTTGTACAGCATCAAATTGCGCGCATCTAAATAATTACCCAAAATAAAAAAGTAAACAGAAATTGCGCATGTACTATTATTACGTTTATTAATATACAAAACTATTGTTTTTATTAACATTGTTCGAGCGCGCAATAAACGCGCCGAACGAATCGCCGAATCCGTTCCGCGAGAACGCGAGATAGTTGCGAGTGGCTTCGTTCAGCCCTTTAACTATGAGACGACCGGGGTTTCAGTTAAACGCGGACTCGATCGCTTGTTAGGAAGTTGAGTGGAAGGCCCAAGAGACAGCAATTGATTTACAATGCATATAAACTTTATTCGATATAACAAACAAATCTGACGAAACGCGAGATGTACAGAAAAATTAGTGCGAATGCACTCGGCGCGCTGCGACTTGTAATATGCGTGGATTTGAAAATGCGATTTACATAGAATGCGCACCGAGAAGCGGTAAGAACGATAAACTGTATCGCGAATGCAAGTGTCGCGGTGTGACGGAGTTGCGAAACGCGGTCTAACGTTCGGTGCCTACAGAGACGCGGTAGATATATACGGCAGGAAGCGAATTAAGCACCGGGGTCACGACAGCGAGAGGGCTCGCAACGAGACCGAGCGTGCTCGACCCCGCGGAATCGTGATCGTCGGTTTGGTAGGCTGGAGTTCGGGGACACCTGAGAGTACTCAGTCGAGACTCGGAGCACCGGACCTCGTTTTATGTGTCGCCCTAGGAAGTTGGATAGGGTAGGCTTCGTCGAAGGCAGCAGAAAGCCGGAGATAAGACGAAGTGTCGGCTCCTGTCGGAGCGCCGGCTTATATACCGCGGCGCGGCGGGTTCGTTGGAAGGGAGGCCGGCGGTCGGGCGAGCCGCGTGGGGATGCTGACGCGCGCTCGCCTTCGGCGCAGCTCGGCTTTTTCCGGCGGTTCCGAACTTATCGAGCATTTCGCGTGAGAAGCAAACGAAACGTATATCGCGGTACATATATATAATTTTTACATTACTAAATTGGGGGAATCCCCAACAAACATAAAGAACAATTAATTATAGAAAAACATAATTTATTCGTTATCAAACAAAGGAAAGTTTTGTTTTAAAAATAGTAATGTATTTAAGTTCTTGTCCTTTAGCCTATTCCTCTTATTGGTCATAATATCGCCTGCTTTAGAGAAAATGCGTTCTGACGGAACCGAAGTTGCCGGAATGCATAAATATTTGTCGGCCATTTCTCGAAGCATACTATTAGATGTAGTCCAATAATCTGAGGAACATGCTTTCCTTTCAATTACAGGTTTCTCAATATACTGACGAATGTCAATGATGGCATCACTCATTGGAGTTGCAATCGGTCGCTGGCTATTTGGCAAAAAAAGTAAATCTTCTGCTGAAGAATTTCCTTCAGTACAAGCTTGCGGTGCTGACGGCATCACGTTAACAGAGCTGCTAGAGGCGCCAGAGCTGGTGGTTGCTTGAGCTTGATGAGTAGAGGCAATAAAAGATGTATACTCTCTTTGCAAAAGTTGAATCGCGTTGTCAGCTTCTTCAGAAGTTCTAAAACCATTTTTTTTAATCCAAAACTGTCGCAAGTATGACTGTCGACCTTGCATTATACGATTTAAGCCTCTTATTTACCGAGTTTTTTAATGTATTTAGGACGTCTAGTGCTTCAAAAGTTTTTAATTTGTTTTCAAAACTTATTAATTTTGCTGAAATACCTCTTGAAAGAGGAAGTTACGTAGTTCTCTCCTGAAATTGTCGTTGTTGCTACTTCAAAAGGCTCCAAAAGCTGCAATATTTCGTCAATTGCTTCGAAATCTTCGGCTGTAAGTGGCGTTGGAGCCCGTGCACTCGTTTATGGCGATTGCCAGCTTAGGACGTACCTCAGAAATTCTTCTTAGCATATAATAAGAACTGTTCCAACGAGTTTCCACTTCTTGCAATAGTTTTAACTCCGGTTTGTTATTTCTTCGCTGAATAGTACGCAATGTATCGCTTGCCAACGTACTGCTACGAAAGAACCTTACAATAGCCTTACATTTAGACAAAATTCCGGCAAACGAATCTATTTTGAAACAGTCTTGCACTGTCAAGTTGAGACTATGAGCGTAACAAGGCAAATGTCGGATTTTTAAGATATCGGCACATTTTATCATAGATGCAGCATTGTCTGTAACCATAGCTACAGTCTTATGACAAATATTATATTCCAACAATATTTCATCAATAGCCTGAAACAAGACAATAAAAAAATGAACATGTAAATAAAACCCTGATCAGTATCAGTAATAAGTAAAGCAAATAAATAAATAACATAAATCAAGTTTAAGTTACTTGTGCCATAGACTCAGCCGTATGATGTCCTTCAATTTTGGTTACTTTTAGTAGTGGTGATTTCAATTTTGCATTTTGGATAAAGTGGCAGGTCACTGCTAAAATACCCTCGTTCGAAGAACTTGTCCACATGTCCGTTGTTAGGGTGCTGTCACATGGCAGTCAGAAATTCGGAAAACGGAATCTC
>NW_020221961.1:0-5100 GCF_003070985.1 Temnothorax curvispinosus
TCTACGTGCTATTATCGATTGCGCACGCGTGGACACAACGCTGTGGTGGGGCAAGCGCTGTCGCCCGTCACGCCACCACGATCCTTATCACATAGGTCTATTCTCTTGATGCGTGTGTACGAAACCTTATTTCTTCCGTTAGGTTGACATAAGCGTGCTTCTCTTACTGATGATTACGACGTCGATATTCCTAATTTTTTTAATACGTGAATTAAACTGATATCGTATGACGTATGTGATCTCTATGAAATGTATAGAAATCATTACTTCTTCATATGCTTATTTGTTACCGTCGATTCTATTATCAAACTTTATTGAATTTTTGCATTAATATTTTTGACGATATATTAAGTATTAATTTTATTTTTACTTCTTTTTTTTTTATTCGAATCTCAAAATTCGTGAAATCTGATCAAAACCCACAGGCTTACAAATCCACTTTGTGCACGATTTTAAAACAGCTCTTTCGATTAATACATATTATATTTTCTTTCGTATCGGCATATATACATGTTTGTCAGCTCTCGTCTTAATTTATAAATGATCAAAAAAATTGAAGTACCGCTAAAAGTGTAGAAGATATTACCTCGCATTTTAGGTCGAGTATACGTTGACAGAATGCCTTACGATAAACTGATATTAGAAGAGATTTTGCTCCAGAATGATTGCCGAACTCTTGATGTTAACGGTAGAATTTTACCTCCATCGCATCCAGTTTATCGCCTCGTTGCCAATCGTATGGCGCTGCGAGGTTCACATATTGAACCACGTCACGTATATACGATTGTTAATGAGGATCGCAATGGTTTCAGGACATTAATCACGTCGACGCATAAAATTAATCCAGAGGGAGACAAAAATCCCAACATTAGCAATAAATCTTTCGATGCTGATTCAAGTACCGATCTTAGTTGCAACTTGTCGGAAAGTGTGGATTGCAAGAAAATAAAAATGGTTCTATCTGCTCAAAAATGGCTAGAAATTAGTCCAAAAAAGAAAATCTCTAGTGGGCGAATTTATTGGAAATTACAAGAAGGATGGGCCGATGTCATTGCTGAGCGAATATGCCAGCAGCATCGATCGATCGACTGTGTATTTTCTTTTAAAAACAATTTGGTGACTCCCTCTGCTACTGCAGAAACCTATGCAAAGTTCATTGGTTATTGCACCGACTGCAAAGCTAAAATAACCGGTCGGTTGCAGAATGCGCCAACAAGAGACGTTGACGTGATATTTTTATGTCAAATAGAAAACATTCGATCTCATCTTCACACAAACAGAAAAAAGAGACAATTGAGAGGCAAACGCCGTGAAAAAGTGGCCAATCAAATGATAGAGCAACGAAAAGATGCAGTCACTTTCCAGCGAAACGAGGCAAAGCGTATGAAGAAGTTTGGAGGAAAAAATTTGCCAATCGTGCCAAATGCTGCTACCTTACGCAAAGCAAAGGAGCAGCAATTACTTAAGTTACTTGGGTTGGATTTCGTGAATCCTCCGATTAACCTGCTTCAACAATCAAAATATGGAAAATATGCGGGTTCTATTCACAGCATTGGTTTACTAAAATTTCATTGCATGTATTGGTCACCAGAACAGCAACAAATCTACACTGCTCGGTGCAAAAAAAATCCAAGTGCTATTCTAACGATTGATGCAACGGGAAGTATAGCGAAACGAGCAACAAAGCAAGACCCACATGTGTTCCTATATCAATGCATGGTGGTAAGAAGGTAGTGTACCAGTTTTTCAGATGGTATCTGCTGATCAAAGATCGTTTCTGATTGCACATTTTTTACGATTTATTCTGTCCAAAGGTGCGCCCCGACCCCCTACAGTCGTATGTGACTTCGGACGTGCTTTGATAAATGCCGTTGCCGAAGTATTTGGCAGATGTAACAATATGCGAGAGTATTTACAAAAATGCTACGATGCTGTTGTACAAGACTCTCGGGTGATACCAGTGTCATATATAAGGCTTGATGTAAGTCATTTTATCTTCATGGTGTCCCGGTGGAAATGCTTTGACCGAAAAATAAGCGCAGCACGAAATTTCTATATACGGTGTATTTCCCAAGCATATCAAATGCAAGATTTCGAGACGTTGACCTATTTTATTGAATCAATACTGGCCGTATCATTAAGTGAATCAATCGGCAACACGAGCGACGGAGTGCCAGTACCAGCTGAAATACGTATCCAAGCCCTCAATAAGACAATTCAAGGAGTTCCTTTCAAGGACATTGAGGATAATGTCAAAGAATCTAATGAGGACAGCGAGAGTAGTGATGCAGAAGACGACATTGATACCGACTGGCAGATGTGGGCGAACACATTATACCGAAATGCGGAAAATATCAGCAGAAAATCGAGGAACGGAAGCGTAATTAACGCATGTTTCAATCCCGACTTTGCTAATTGTCTGAAAAAACAGTTAATTCCGTATCTGCCGCTTTGGACCGGCATTATGCGATGTCATTTCGAAGAAAGTTCAATAATAGCAACGTCCTCGTCGGTGGAATCAGAGTTTAACGATTTGAAACGCCGTGCGTTTGACATTAAATTGCCAATGCGCATTGATAAGTTCGTTCTTCTTCATTTGGACCATCTTGATGGCAAAGTGAAACTGGTTTCTAATGAACGAGATCTGCCATTAATAGAAAAAAAAGATTTAAAAGGCAGAAAAATCACTAATAAGGATAAATCTGAATCACGCATCCAAAGTTCTAGAGAATCCGAATTCAGTTTTGCGGCTAGCGGATTAGAAACAACATCTGACTACGAACCACACAGAAGTACGGAAAACACCCAACATGATAATGGAATCGACATACCACACAATGACAGCGAGACTCCTCAAATTGGCAATGAAGAGCAAAAATCGACAGAGATAGAAATAGAATGCACTGAACGTGGTAATAAAATTGATATATCGGACGATAATAGTGAGACTTCTTCAATTGGTCATGAACAGTTAAAACCGACAGAGTGTAAAAACGTATCGAATTTTATCAACGACGAGACCGATGCGGATTGTGAGGACAGTTTGACAATAAGTGATCCCTTCATAGGTGATAAAGACATCCTATCGAGTACGGCTAATGACTGCAACATTTGGAATACGTATGAGAATTGGCGTGGGAAAGCCGAAAAGGAATCAAGGAACATCGCTGAGCCAAAAAACTCTCCGGTCAAGAAAAGAGCAAAACCTTCATATTTGGATATATGCCCGGAATGGGAATATATTAAAGATACCAAGGTCTCAAAACTTCCTGTATTTAAAAATGGCTTGTTTTGCGAGCCTGTAATTCTGGAAAAGTTTAGGCTCAACCTAAAGAAAACTTGTGCGTATGATTCGTTGTTTCAAGTAATCATGAGCGCGATGGCATCAAATCGAGTCTATTGCGAGATACTTAAGAAATCGAATAATCAGACCATACGATTGGCTCTGAAAATACTAACAGGCAAGCAAAAACTCACGATGGTTGATTACCGAGAGAGAGCAGACATACTTTCCAAAATGAGACTGTTCAAAATGGAATCGTTCACAAGAACAATAAAGCGCCTGGATACTGAGTGTAACGTTGCCCACTTAGCTCAATATGTTTTTGAAGATATACCAAGCCACAAAACAAAAGTTTTCTGCCAATGCGGATATAATTTTAACACGCAAAGCATTGCTCTCAGCATCAATGTTGATTTAATACTGTGTTACGGTTTTGGTTTCATGCAGCAGGCAATAGATGATGGACATAAAACAAAACGGACATGTCGAAGGTGCAGCACGCTCATCGAAGACGATATAGAATATGGGCCGCACGTGATCATTGATACAAGTGTTGTAACTGATGAGAGTTACACTAGGACCAAAGCTATTTCCTGCACACTTGATTCAATAACAAAAATTATCGAGATAAAGAATAGAATGTATTCATTAGCCGGTGCTGTAAGTTGGTCGGCGGGTCACTACATTGGATACACTAAATCTGGGATGTACTGGCACGAGTACAATGATGTGGGACCATCTCGTGAAAGCGTTAATCCAATCAAAGCAATCCAACCTCATCTGATTTTGTATACGTTTGTAGGTGAAAAACATTAACAAATAGGAATAGAGGAAATATTAAGATTAAAAAATATTAAGATTAAAAATATATAAAGAAAATCGTAAGTAAAGAGAATAACTATTGATTATGCAAATAATTTTCCTAATTAGGTTACTTGTGATTATTTTCTAAATTTTATAACATTTTATAACCAACATTTTATAACAAAAAATTACTTTTGCACTAAGAAAAATACGTTTAAAGGAAAGGCTACGCATTGAAAACATTATAAGAAAGAAAAAACAACAATACAAAAAACACTATAAATACAAAGCAGATAAAAAAATATAAATAAACAAAAAAAATATAAAACAAAAATAAAAAATATAAAAAAATATAAAAACAAAAAATATTAAAAAAACATAAAAATTTATAAAAAAGAAAACAAAAAAAAAAAAAAAAAAAAAAGAATGGAGCCAAGTCTTACCACGTCCCCGTCGTTGGTTCTGGGTAATGCTGAGTGTAAGAGATATCGTGTAACTAAGATTTAATAAACCCAAGTTGTAGTATCTTTATTTAAAAAAAATAAATAAATAAAAAAACTGAAGTGATACGTATTATTAGTTGCTTTTTCCATTTACACTCAAGTGATCTGAGTCACTCAGTTATGTGAATATTTTATACTCAGGTAAGATATGTATTTACCTACTTATTTTGGTGACAAAGCTATCGCATAATAACACAGGTCCATATATATAGCCTCACTTTTAATGTGAGTTTATTAGATTCATTAAAGCACATGGTCTCGATTGTGGATAAAAACTCAGTTGAATCTCACTTTCCAGCATGCAAAAAGAACGTGCATTTAACTGAGTTATGACGTCACAAGTGAAAATTATCTGAGTTTTGATGTAAATGGAAGGCAACTTTTGTATTCCAATTTAATGAAATCATTAAATTACGCCACTTTTACGTATATATTATCTCGAAAAATAACTATTGTACATTAAAAAATAACACAACGCTGGTAGTGGCCAGAACTCTTCGGGAAATTGTT
>NW_020221962.1:0-1005 GCF_003070985.1 Temnothorax curvispinosus
ATCCAAGCTCGGACCGTAAATGGCAATTTAATTTAATCTAATTTAATTGTATACCATAACGGTCGTATATTTCTTTATATTTCTGGTATTATTGTAATTTTTTTCATGTTTTATTATAGGGTTCTTCTCACATTCTATTTTTGATGGAACTATTTTGGATAGACATTACTATCAAAAGAGTTAATTTAAGCAAAAGCTGTATTGACCAAAGGTGCATTATAGACACGTAAGTTAATACACAATAAAACTCATCCCAAAAGACTATATATATTTATGTATTACACATATCTTTTCCAACATTAGTAAACTGCAACATTAGTAAAATAGCAATTTACTAATGTGGGAAAAGATGTGTACAGACAGCGTCATTAATACCTAATAGAAAACGTTGAAAATTAAATAAATTGTAATTAATAATTAAAAATTTTGCTATCCTTAAATTATTCAGTAGTTTCTGTAATTCTTTTATGTGTGGGGAATTAATGTAGATATCTTTTAAAATATTATGAATATAATACTCAAAATTCTATAGGTTTTACTCTAATTTATCTTTTTTTTAAAAGGTGCTTAATAAAATAAATAGAAAAAATACAGAATACATTACATTTAGTACCATGTTCTATGAACAGAAATAAGAAAAAAATGTTACATAAACATACATCTCCAAAATGCTTCATTAGAAGTTATAACCAAAATATGAAATGTATAAAAAACAATTTTATTTCAATTTGTATTTTAAAGTACCGTCTTTCCTGTCTATCCCTGTCAATACAAACTATACAATGAAATATTGAATTTATCACTCTAGAGATTTTATGTCAATTTTGCTTTATTTCTACAGCTGTATACAAACTTCCACTTTCAAATATGTTCCATATAACTTTCTTTAAAAAAGCATTTTGAGATCTATGTTTATATAAAATATTTTGTCTTATATATAGATATATTTCTGTACAAACTTTAGTAGCAAGCTCTATGAACAGAAATAAGACAAAATATTTTATA
>NW_020221963.1:0-9279 GCF_003070985.1 Temnothorax curvispinosus
AATCAGGAATGCTTAGTTTTAAGCAGAACGCCGCATTTTGAAATCGGTGGTACAATTCATTTGGTAATTAATAATCAATTAGGCTTCACAACTCCACCTTCCCAGGGTCGATCGTCAAGGTATTGCACAGATTTAGCGAAAACTATATCTGCACCTGTAATTCACGTGAACGGTGACAATCCTGAGGTATATACTGTTGAAGTAAAACCCCTTTATATTCGCTAACATCATTCGTTAATAGTGAACTTTTAATTATAATTTCAAAATACATTGTAGATGGTTGTACGAGCTGCAAGAATAGCCTTTAAATATCAAAGACAATTCAGAAAGGATGTATTTGTTGATCTAAATTGTTTCAGAAGATGGGGTCACAATGAATTAGATGATCCTACATTCACCAACCCTCTCATATATAAAATTATACAAAATCGTGCGTAAGTACACATAGAAGTTATAGAAAAAAAACTATTCAAGACTTTAGAGATATGCATATAATACCAGATTAAGGCTCCTTTAATGACTTAAAGAACCGTAACATAGTCTATTTATCCATTATGAATAATAATTTTAATATAGAAAAAATTATCAATAATTAAGTTAATATTTTATAGTATTCATAAAATATCCATAATAATTACAAAATAATATAAATCTCTCTTTTAATACAGATCTGTACCAGATCAATATGCGGAGAAGCTAGTAGACCTAGATATACTTACTCCAGAAAGTATTAAAAATATCGTCGAAAGTCACACAGCGTGGTTGAATAAGACCCTAAAAGAATCTTCGAAAGACATATCGGCACAGTCAACCACTTATCTTGCTGGAAGATGGACGAAAATGAAACAAGCTGAAGCCAATATAACACAATGGGATACTGGCGTCAAGCTAGACTTGCTACGATTCGTAGGAGAAAAAAGTGTTCGAGTGCCATCGAACTTCGTAAGATATTTTATATATATCCATATATAAAATATCTCCACACGCACAACGAAAGAATTACCACTACATTACGTACTCTTTTATAAAAAACTAAAATCTTATATAGTCTCAACTCTTTCATATTATTTAAAATAGTAAAGATATTTAAAGCGCTCAGTCAGATGGAATCCCGCATATTGTGTATAATCGATAAAATATAATTATTTTTTATATTTCAGGATATTCATCCACAATTGTTAAAGAATCATATTCAGAGTCGTCTAAAAAAGATCGATAATGGTAACGCTTTGGACTGGTCGACTGCCGAAGCATTGGCCGTCGGTTCTTTATTATATCAAGGATATAATGTGAGAATAAGCGGGCAGGACGTGGGCCGTGGCACTTTCTCACAGAGGCACGCAATGCTCGTTGATCAATCTACAGGAGGTGTAGCTTGACATATAATCGAACAAATGTTTACATAATTCAGCCTTATCGAGACTGTTATTATCATGTAGATCTATTGAAACTACGATTATTATACAGACATATGAATTTTTAGCCATTTTTATTCCACTGAATTCGATGGTTGATGATCAAACTGGCAAATTAGAGGTAGCTAACAGCATTCTATCCGAGGAAGCTGTGCTAGGTTTCGAATACGGTATGAGTATAACATCGCCGTTCACGTTGCCTATTTGGGAAGCACAGTTCGGGGATTTCTTCAATGGGGCGCAAATAGTTATCGATACGTATATAACAAGTGGAGAGGCAAAGTGGATGCTGAGCAGCGGCCTAACAATGCTTTTACCACACGGGTACGATGGTGCTGGTCCGGAGCACAGTTCATGTAGACTCGAAAGATTCTTACAATTAACGGACAGTAAGGAGAACGGTGTTGATGGCGATGATGTTAATATACATGTTGCGAATCCCAGTGAACCAGCACAATATTTCCATTTATTAAGAAGACAGGTATTGGAAGGAAAAAGTATACATTAGTGAAAACTAGAAGGGATTTAAATACTCGCGAAAAGTTTCTAAGTGATAAAATAAATTTTTAAATAAAATTGAAATATTTATGAATTTATAGATGATAAGAGATTATCGGAAACCTCTGATCGTGGTAGCGCCTAAAATTTTATTACGTCATCCGGCAGCAGTGTCATCCTTATCGGATTTTGAACCTCGGACGAGCTTCAAAACCATTATCGGTATGTTACATTTCTGTGGAATATCTTGCAAGATATTCCATGTTAACTTTTTTGTTAACTTTGATACTTATATACGTAGTAAGATAATGAGAATAATGAGATCGATATAACAGAAATATATAATTGTGTTTAAAAAAATTGTACATGTACTTTACAGGGGATGATAAAGCAGAAAAAGGCAATGTAACTAAAATTATTTTAGTTAGTGGAAAACATTATTACGCACTTGACAACTATCGAGAAACTTCTGGAGACAAGAATGTAGCTATTATCAGAGTAGAAAATTTATGTCCCTTTCCTGTCCACGAGTTACTAGAGGAGATTGCAAAATATAAACATGCAAAAAGTAAGTGGAGAAATGTAGTTGTTCGATACAATCAAAACTGTATCAAAAACATGGACCGTTTCTAAATAAACATTTTATGTTTCTTGTGGTTTCAGCCTTTATTTGGAGTCAAGAAGAACCACGAAATATGGGCGCATGGAGTTTTATTAAACCACGTTTTGAGAACTTATGTGGACGACAGGTAAATTGTATTAAATTATAAAAATTAATATGTAAATATATAATGAATATTAACATTCATTTTTTTAATCAATTTTTTTACTTGTGAAAAGCAATAAGATAAATGTGTGCACATACGTATTTTATTATTTATTTTTTTACGATATAATACAACATAATTTTTAGTTGAAATATTGTGGTCGAAAATCGATGGCAGCACCAGCTGTTGGAGATGGACAAATGCATCAACGAGAAGCTAACGAAGTTATTGTTAAACCATTTACATTGAAATAAAAACTAGAAAATATTTACTTCAAATATAATATCTCCTAACTAAATTACATTCAATAAAACTAGTTATGTCTTAGATTAATTTCATTAATTTCGTTAATAGAAGGATATGTCATAGAAGTACAAAATATTATGGACATTATCATTTTTACTTTAATTTGGCAATAGGTATACATTTCAGAAACTAGAATTAAGCATATAGATTATTGAAAAAAATACAGCACTTTTTTCTTATTTACAATATAATTTCAAATATGAATTTCATTTAAAATTCATTTTTACAACGCACTTGATTTGTTATACAGTACAAGAATCCGATAATAAATGACTAACAAGAATAGAATCAATAGTAAAATACCTAATTCTGCACATTAACATTTGTTTAATTTTTTATGAGAAGCAATAAGATAAATTAACGGATATTTATAAATACATTCTTAAATTAACCGTATTATATATCTTATTTTAAAATTCCAACAATATTTCTCGTCGCCTATTTTAAGTAAAATTTTATCTTTATAACTTTTTTTTCAGATGACATAAATCGTTAATAAAACGATAATCCATTTATTCCTTCTAGAAGAAAGCACTACCAATTATCGTTACCCAATTAATATCAGTTAATTGTCGCTTTTGTCTTCTGCTTTTAAACTTTCACGTTCTCTTTGCATGAGAGCTTGCAATTCATCCTAAAATTATAAGTTGCATCTTAGCCTTTTCTACGTATAAAAATTTCATATTTTACTTCAATACTTGTTAAACATGCAGTTAGTAATTCACATTCTAAAATGAACATGAAATAATACAAGATAAATAGGAGTAAAAAAAATATGTTTTACCCTCCAGCCAAGTTTGTCTGCTAACAGCTGACAACCTGTGTCACAATCACCCAACCAGGCTACGTCACGTCCCCCATGCGCGCTCTTGGCATCAAATACTAAGCCCTGCCGCAATCCTAAGAATCGTGATAGACGATCTTGCATACCCACTTTTTCATTGTTGATGAGTAAACGAGGACAAGTGGTTCGTACTCTTAAAAACAAAATTATATTCAAAAATGCATATATATTTCTTTTCTAATAATTTTTGTAAAACTATTTTTAATATTTATGTATACCTATCCACTAGCGATGCAAAAGGTTGCACTACTAAACTTGATCCCATGATAATCAAAAGATCAGCCTCTACGAAATCTCGATCAGCAAGTACTTGGAAACGTTCAGGGAGCATTTCACCGAAGAAGACTATGTCAGGTTTCACAACACCTTCATCGCACTCTTCACATTTTGGTATTGCACCTTCTATTATTTTTTCTATCATTTAAATAAACTTACAATCAGTATTTGATCAATTAATCGCTAACATCTTACTTTTTATAAAACTGTTCTGCATTTACCTTGTAATAAACAGACAAAGAATATAAAATTCATATTTAGTAAGACTCAGGTTATTGTATTTAATATTTAACTTTATTAATATATTTAACGCTCATTTTTATTTTATTTGTTAATAATTTTTTAATAAATAAGCAATGTTTAAACTGTTTAAAGATGGCTCAGGATTATGACTTTGGCAACATGTCCGAGGTTATACAAGTTAAATATCCTTTCCTAAAGTTTCAATTATAATAAATACTTAGTAGTATTTAGTTTACATATTATCTCAAAGTTTACAAATTTTTAATTTTAAATTTTGAATAATATCTAGATAATACACAACATGATGAAGACTCTTCTCACACACATGATAAACAGACGCTACTCTCATCCATTTGTTTCAAATAAATCTACTTAATGCGAAAAAAAAATAGAAACATCATAAAAGTATACCTTTCATCCATGGAAGTGTATATGGTGCTCGGCACTTGAGACAATGACCAGTGTGAAACGTTCCATGAGCCTCCACTAGTTTTTCAGATGGCAATCCAGCTACACGTTCCAGCGTATCAATATTCTGCGTGTAATGCCGTAACAATAAACCTTTCTCCCACAGTAGGCGAATAAAATAATGGCTTATCGTAGGTTTGAAGCCTTCCGGCAACAATTCTCTCGCAAGAGTGAAGAATGGCTCTGGATTCTTCATGAAAAACTCTAACTCGAAAATTGCTTGCGGATGGGGTAAATTATATTTGTCTAATTTATGGTAAAGTCCACTGGATGGAGACCGAAAATCTGGTATCCCAGCAGCTGTAAAAAAAAAGTATGCGTGTGTGTGTATATACATTTATGACATTAATAATTATAATCAGTATGTAAGCATTGATATATATTTGCCATTGAAATATAAAAACTAACAGTTATGACTCTCGTAACAAAATACGAAACATTACATGTATATTTGATAGGATATAAAACAACCACAAAATAATTAAAACATGTAGAAGACATATTGTTATCAAATAATTTATTACAAATCCATTGGTAAAGAATTTGACATATGTAGAATATATCTTTGATGTGCTTACAGGTAGAAATGCCAGCGCCTGCCATAGTGATGATTTTGCAATTCTCATTTTCCTTAATGTATTCGACAATCCCGTCCAAACTGAGCTTGCGAAGGGTCGGCTGCAATTGTGACTCGTCACTTTGCTCACCCGCCGGCAGGTCGACGAGTCTTAATTTTTGAGCCAGGTATCTGCGTAATCTCTCCATCTCGGAACAATCTTCTACGTCCGACGATTCAGATGAAGCGTTTTGTTTTTCCTCATTTAGATTATCGTCTGGAAACAAATGACGGAACTGACGTCTTAAGAAGTACGCACATTATTTTATACAGGGAAAGTGTAGCATCCAAACTATGCGACATATTGTAGGGATGTCCGAATAATTCGAAGAGATGACTCTTGGGTAATATGTATATTTAATGAACTTTTGTATAAAGTCTTTCGGAACGAACGTAACTGGGCTACTGGCGAAGCTCTGAGTCGTACAGGTCCGTGAAGGTTCAGTTTCAGTCTTGTCGTCTTGAAGAGAGTCGAGTCAGAGCTTCGCCAGTAGCCAGTTACGTTCGTTCCGAAAGACTTTATACGAAAAAGTTCATTAAATATACATATTACCCAAGAGTCATCTCTTCGAATTATTCGGACATTACAATATGTTCTTAAAAATCATATAACAATAAAATTCATATAACGAATTAGGTATTGTATTATAAAGAGCGGCCAGATTAGTTTGCATAAGATATATCAATTACAATACCGAGGAAAAAAAAACAAAGAATGTTTTAATGGAAAAAGATACATTTGTATGATATATCCGGCTCCGTATATCATTTTGTTCTCTCGCAATTAAAAAAAAAAAACCCGATCGCAGAGAGAATGACGCGCACGTTGATGTCTCCTGAAAAATTACCTCTTCCTTCCTCTTTGGTCTCCTTGTCCATATTGTAACTCGATGCGATAATACGATTAGCGTACAATTTCGCGAGATGCGACTTGTATATAGCGATCGACGATATACTCACTTCACGAAGGATGACGCGCGCGATAGAAAACTTGTGTGACAAACGGAAAGCTACACGCGATGCCAGGATTTCTCTCTCTCTCCGATCGATACATACGTGAGATACCTTTCATAACTTCTCCATTTTTTCATACACGTTTTGCAAGTAATGCATAGCGATTTATTGAATGCATTATATCACACGTACACGCATGGCACACGCGCCGCACACTCAACACATTCGTAACGCACAGTTCTGCGTAGTTCTGCGTAGTTTTGACGCACTCAGCACTCAGCTGTGCATTGTGCATATCAACAATCGTCGGTGGTCCTGATCAGTGTCGCCAAGTCGCTTCGAAGCTTTCCTCTCTCCAAAAATTCCCCCAGAAACCCTCCAAGCTAAAAGCAAATCCCCTAAGTTTTCCCCGGATAATTTTGAGGTTAATTCCGTCGACTCGAAGAGGTTAGGTTGCACGGTAATGAGAAGAAACTGTTTACGGATATAAATAAGTGTACTTTTCGACTTAAACTACGGTTTATTTCGTTGCAGATATGGTATCGAATCAAACGCTTATGAAGATAGCGAGTTTGGGAGGATTCATAACGGCGAGTACGGGCTACGCTTTTCATTATCGCATACAATACGACATTAAAGAGAGCGAGACTTATAAAGACGTTATGGATACCCTACGCGCGCACAAGAAAGCCGTGCCGTATCTCGGGGAGCCTGTAACGCTGGGCCGCATCACTTACGGCGATGGATCTCGCACGCTTGAGCACGAGGACGCGTGGGTCAAGCAAGATTACAAATGGTTCAAGGTACCGCTCACAGGTGTTAATACCAAGGCAAAGTTGTATTACGAGGTAACGTTGAACCGTGAGCTCGAGAACAAACCTGAGGCGTCTAAAATTGAAATTACGTTTGATAATATACCTGGGAAGACGTTTGTAATAAGGCAATATGAGATAAGTTGAAACAAAAGTTTGTATTAAGAGAAAAATAGATTTGTTATTTATGTAAAAATATGATTCAGAAATAATTTATTTATTTATGTTATATATAAAAATAGTATTGTAAAGATAAATGAAAATGACAAGCGATACGAGGATAAAATATAGGTATACATGAAATAGATGTTAATGGAATGTTTGTAAAGGCATGTCGGTTATACCCTTAGGTACTCTCAAACCGCGTCTTGTATAGCCCAAAGCCGCTTGGATGATATGTATGGCTGCTTGCACAGTCATCTCAACGTCTCGTTCGCTACCGATTTGTGGATTGACTTCCACTAAGTCGATAGCGCTCAATCTGTGCGTTCTGTGTATTTCTTCCATAAGGTGGATCGCTTCTCTAAGAGACAGTCCTCCGCGTACTGTACAAATATGCAGATATAAGGATTTGTAATAAGAATAATGCATATATGTATGCATATACATTAATATATAATATACTGCAAACCTGGCGTTCCAGTGCTAGGTGCTTCAAGCGGATCCAACACATCTATATCGAAGCTGACGTGCAGAGATCTTGCGTTATGAGGATCTATTTTGTTAAGCGCCATATGTATCACGTCGTGAATACCTAAAAGTATATCGGTTAAATGCATTGAACGGTTTTACGCGACGATCAAGGCACAACTATTTTACATCCGCACCATAACGTTCTATATCTTCCATGCCGTAAGCGGTAATACCAAATTTTTCGATTATCAATCTTTCGTAGCGATCTATGGATCTCAAGCCGATATAAGCTACGTTTCTGATGGATAATCTATAAAAAAAAAAATAATACACTGGTTAAACTTCTTTTTTATTTACATTAATTTAGTTTAATTCATTTAATTGGTTTAAAAAAATTAATGAGCAGAAATGCTCGAATGTTGTGAATGTTCTTACATCGGCATTTGCCAGTCCATGCCCGGTAAATACGGCCAATAATCGGCTAGCTCCGTAGTTAACAATGCTACCGGCATCCCGTGCACATTACCGCTCTCACTGGTTTTGTTAGTATTTAAATCAGCGTGAGCATCCACCCACACTACCGCCACATCCTGCCTTTCCTATAAAAAAAAAAGTGTAACGTTCGGATTTAACGATTCATTGATTCTTCTATGAAAATATTTCCATTTTGCACACCTTGACATGTCCATCGATTGTACCGATGCTCAAGCTATGATCACCACCGATCGTTAATGCCTGTCTGCCGTCGCGTAACACTTGCCGAATTTGTTCGGATAAACTACTCATACAACTGGCCACATGACCCAAATGTGACATATTTTTTACGTCATCTATATTGTTTGCACTGTAGAACACATTGCCGTAATCTCGCACGTCCAACTCTTTTTTTTATGAAATATAAATTACGTTAACTTACGTACTTAGGTTTTGTAATATATTTATATTTATAAAAAAGATAAACATCGCACATTGTTGCAGATTTACCTAATATTTTCAATTCGTCTACCAATCTTGCTGCTCTAATCGCCTCAGGTCCATGAGCTACTCCTTCCTTTTTCTGTAAAATTTATTGTTTTTATAACATAATACGCTTAATATTCTTTTCTTAATATATCTATTACTTCCATGAAGCTTTATTTCAGACATGTGCAGTATTGAAATTGTTTACTATTCTCTTTCGCATATTTTACATTTACCTGTCCTTTGTCAAAAGGTACTCCGATTATACCAACTTTTTCGCTGTAATAGCGAATGCCTAATTTACTAGAAATTGTACGAGCTTTAGTCAGCACATTCATTTTGAACTATGTTCTTTTCCTTACTGTCGAGTTATTTGCGATTACACATGAGAAACTAATCTGTTCTTTGACCTATAACTGCAGTCCGATATGGAAATCTTATTGACCCTATAAGATGGAGTAAAAAGACCACCAATGATAAATATGAG
>NW_020221964.1:0-1145 GCF_003070985.1 Temnothorax curvispinosus
TATGGACGACTTAGAATTAAATTATTCAGATATAAATTTGAACTCCTCCTCTGAGGATTCAGACAGTGACGATGAGATTCAGAATATTTAATTTTATATATTATACGTATTACTTTAATAAAAAGAATAAATAATATACAATGAAAAATTATTCCACATTTTATTGTCCATCTATTTTGCATGTTCGTAACTGTCAAACCCGATTTATATACATACATTTATATACATTTATATAACATACTACATTAAAGAAAAATTACTGTGTGCGCACTGCAGCAAAAGAGCGTTGTGGGCGCTCTTAAGGTAGTCGTCTCGTCAGGGCATGTATTAGATAAAGTTTTCGATTTTGGATTTTATATCAAATTATATGATCAGCTTTGCAGTCGATTTTTTCTGTGGCTCCTTACCGACTATTTACTCTAGAAAATCGATCTCGAAAATCACAAATTTTGCATTACTTCATACAGAAAAGAAGGCTCTATCACGGTTTCAATCACATATTTTCGTATTTTTCGATTAGATGAAGTAAGAAAAAAACATTGCTTTTTGTACATTAGATTTCGAAGAATCCGATGCAACCATAAAATATATAGGTTACCGGAGATTTCGCTGCTAATTTTTTAGTTTATTTTAGTGAAAATGCGGTAATCGAGCAGACATTTTTTGGTCGAGGTGAGGTTGGGAAGACTTGGCAACGCCGCTGGCTAATCACTGTAGTTGCAGGTTATGGGGCTCGTCTTTCTTAGCCGGAATTGGATAGTGATTGATACCCCTGTCATGCGTTTTGAAACCCTTTCTCAGTAATTATCAAAATTCAATCGAAAAGAAGATGATAACCTTTCTCGACGACTCGCATGATCAGCTGATCAAAACGGAGTCAAATGAAAAAAATCACATAATTTGGAAAAAGTAACATACTTTGTCACGTATGAAATTTTACACCATAATTCATAAAATTATTTTTCCCTTAGCAAAAATTGCCTGAAATATATTTCTGAACGTGAAAACCTACAAACAGTCACATGACTAGCACGTAACGAGACGCCTACCTTAAAAGCCGAAACTCAAAAATGTTTTGAGAATTGACCAAGACGCTTGGGTCAATCCTCAGCATCGACCAGTCAAATTGAGGAGTGACCGCGCTC